>NC_134082.1:145624765-145927795 GCF_000715075.1 Nicotiana tabacum
GCGCCATATCATCCCAAGTGTACCATCTACTGGAATCCTGCCTGGTATACCATTCTAGTGCAGATCCGCTCAGACTTTGGCCGAAATAAGCTATCAGCAGCTCATCCTTGCCGCCTGCCCCTCTCATTTTGCTACATAATCCCCGCAAATGTGCCATGGGATCCCCATGCCCTTCATATAAATCGAACTTAGGCATCTTGAACCCAGGCGGGAGTTGGACGTCCGGGAAAGGGCATAGATCTTTGTAAGCTACGCTGACTTGGTTGCCCAATCCGTGCAGGTTCCTGAAGGACTGCTCCAGGCTTTTGAACTTCCTCAATACCTCATCCTGTTCGAGGGTTTTAACCGGCTTTTCAATCTCTGCCGGTACCTCCAAGTGCGGGCTGTAGGCCTGTGGTTCGGGGGCATGGAATGTGGGCTCAGGGGGATAGTATTACGTATCGTGAGCCTGAAACAATGGCTCACTGGTCGTTCTTTGTAGGGTGGCTGATGTGGGTCCCACAAAAGTGGGAATATTTGGTGTTGGGAGAGGTTGATGGGGTGGTGGAGCTTGGGAATCATGAGGGCTTCTTTCTTGATGATAACGGGGATTTGGGAGGCTTGTGGAAGGACCTGAGTGAGGGTATTCCGGCATGCGCCCCAGTGGCTCAGGGTTCTTTTGGGCTTTGGCTAAAGCTAGCTGCATTGCATTCATCTCTAATCCCATCCTTTCAATCTTTTCCATCGCTTCTTTTAACAATTGGCTCATCGGCCTTTCTTCCTCGTTACTATTCTCTGAAGTAGTCATGCTTGTTGCTACTGGCCCTTTGGATCTGGTTTGATAAGAGTGTGTTGCCAGAATTCTTTAACAACTAACTGTTTGGATTCAGAAAACAACAAACTTTGTTAGCGTTAGAGCTTAACATATTTGATCATAACACATAGAGGATGCAATACTCCTAGGCATTTAACCGTTTCTACATGCTTTGCTTCAAACAACATGCGTCATCCCGGCTTGCTCATTTGTCCTTTTTTAAAGTACTTTGGGAAACCCTGTGTTTTATTTTATTCTTGTATTTTCTTTTCTTTCTTTATTAAAAGTGGTCGAATCTTATGGGGATTGCCTACGTATCACGTCCCCGCGCGAATCAGACCAGGCGTAGTTCTACCTTAAAGTAAGGAAACACAAAATTCTTGTGAAATCATTAAATTCATTCTCAAAATTTAGCTATTACAAATTACTTCAAACAAGGAATAGCAATAGTACAGACTCCACAGTTCTTAACCCGTTTTGACTAAAAGAAAAGAAAACAACCTATGGTAAAGCAACAAAGCCAAATAAACAAGACTCGACCAAAGATTAATTTTCCAACTTAGGGGCCCACGAGGCATCATTCGGCCCTTTCGCGGCCCTAGGTGTGAGGTCTCTCTGCAAGCTTCTCAATTCATTCATGATCCGGTGGACGCAGCCCATGATGGAAACAAGGAGGGTCTTCCGTGGTATTTGCTCACATGCTAGGCATTTCATGTAGATGTAATGCCAAATTTCGTCGATCCTTCCTCGAATGTTGTCCCTTTCAATGAACAATTGCCCGATTTGTCGGTTCTTTAGTACCAGTGCCTGAGCATTGTCGGCAAGTTGATCCTGGAACAACTCCATTTGTCTCTCCATGCAGGCCATTGCATCGTAACAACACCTTCTGTCAGCCTGAGCGTCTCATGCTTGTTTGATGATTCGATCATGTAGAGTGGAGTTCGTTTCCCTTAATATCCCGATGCTCATTTCATAATCCCTTATGACCTGTTGCAGACACTGCCTCCAGGCCATTGTACCTTTTGCCCATTTGACCTTCATCCTTGCTATGCAAGCTTCTGATTGTTCTAATTCTTCTTGGCTTTGGATGACCTGATTTCTCAAACTTGCTATCAATCTTTCGTCGAAGCGACGCTTCTGTCGGTCAATGTTACTCTTACTGGCTTGGCGAAGGCGGGCCTTCAGGGTCTGGTTCTCTTGGGCTAGCTTGTTTCTTTCAACCTGCTCCTAGGAGACTTGCACGTTGTGTTCAAATACAAGCCTTTCAACTTGTCGCTTTAGCTTCCCGATTTCAACCCGGTAACCTTCCTCTTTTGCGAGCCAGCCCCATTGTTCTTGTGATGACTCAACAAAATCTTGGAGGTGAGGCCGTTTGGTTGGCCGCTCTGCAATGTTCTTCTTATTATGCCAAGCGAGATAGGCCGGCGAGACTTCACCCCTAGACACATTACCTACCCGAGTATTTGCCGTCAGGTACTGGCATTCACTCCATATGCAACGAACTGTCTTTTCAGGGAATTGGCTGTCACTACTGACCTTGACTGCATAAGCGCTGAGATCTTCGTCCGGGTGTACCCCCTGACACCTTCCTAACTGCCTCATCACCCTGTAAGGGGCATAAGGTTGAATACCTCTGAGTCCCATTAAGAGGAAGTGAGGACCAGTGGCGGGCATGTATATAATTTCTTCCACAGGGAGCCAACCCAAAGTCCAGTTTATTTGTTCTGCAGTGATGGCCCGGAGATAGGATATCCATTCTTCAAACCCTTCTGGTAATCGGAAACCTGAAACCCTCAGGTTATAACCTTCGATGCAGTCTTTGTTTGTAGACATATAGCGCATACACTGAGGATGGCGACACAAGTGTTCGATCATCCACATCTGTAATAACAGGTTGCACCCTTCGAAGAAATCTGCCCCGGCCTTACAAGCCGTGAGAGCTCGGTATATTTCCGACACTATCATAGGAGCAAGGATGCTTTTATCGTTGGTAGTTAGGACTTTGACGATTCCTGCCACCTTCAGATCGATATTTCTATCTTTTCGGGGAAACACCACAATGCCCAAGAATGCCACCATGAAAGCGAACCGCCTATGCTCATTCCACTTGGCCAGATTTCCTCTACTGCAGACACCGCTTTCTAGATCATTGAATCCTCCTATGTGCCTGTACTCTGGTATATGAATTGCAGGGTAGAAAAACCTCTATCCAGTTCAGTGTATGGGACTCCCTTGCTTATCTTCAGCAGGTCCATGAACTTGTGTGAATTCACAGCTCTTGGAGCGATCAGGTATTTGTGTCTCAAACCTTCAGTGACGTCCATGTAACCTGCCACTTCTTCTAAGGTTGGGGTGAGTTCAAAATCCGAGAAGCGGAATACGTTGTGGGCCGGGTCCCAAAATGTAACCAAAGCCTTTATGATGTCGCATCGGGGCCTGACATTCAACAGATTAGCCAGACCTCCCAGGTACAGTTTGATCCTATCTTGCTCTGACTTTTCCAAATCCTCCTACCATAATCGTACCTCCAGAGGGATTTTGCTCCTAACTGTTACTGGCAAACTTGGCCTTATGCTCATTCTGCACGTTTATTGGGGGTGATTAAGCAAAGATCCAGACTTATTTGACTCAAATACCAAATTGACACACCTCTTTCCTAGAAAAAACGAAATTTGGTTGTTTCTGAAAAGCACGATGTCACCTTGACTATTTCAAAACTTTTGTTCTTTTTGGACTGTACCTATTTTTGAAAAATTAAGTTGGGCCCGATGGGGGTTGCCTACGTATCTCACACCCTGCGAGAATCAAACTGACGTAGTTCGGGCCAAATTTTGGAAACCATATTTCTCATGACAAACCATTTTTCCTGTTCCGTTCAAAAATGAAACAAAGATTCTTTTTTTTTCTATTTCTTTTCTAAATTAATGAGGAACATTTTGTTGATTTTCTCAAAATTCCGGCAGAGTTTCAACCGTTTTGGGGTATTGGTTTTTCCGAAAATAATTGCTTCCCTAACCGTTACTTCCTCTTTTTTTATTCTTTTTCACAACATTCCCGATATTCAAAAGCCAGTCAGCATGCAAGTCTGAAACAAGTAAATTCATAAAGCAAACAGGATGTAGCAAGATGGTCTTTCATTTTAGGTTGCTAGTCCTAGACGGACCCAACCCCTGTGTTGAGTCCCCTAAGTTAAATGCAACGTGATGCAAATAAGCATTCCTACCAGGGATCCGACATGAAGTCATGTTATACTAAGCTGTAAAACCTAGGTGTTTGTTCTAGACCTGGCTTACCCGAGCGGACAACTCGAGCCGAGGATGGGAGCTGTGTACCGGTAACCAAAAGGCCATCCGGTTTTGCAACTCCTCCGAATCCTCATTCTATTTTGGTATATGACACTAACAGAAAGAAGCCACGACCAGTGTGCACTCCTCAATAGAGAAGAGAGGGGTTTCGGCACAATTTATATATACAGTTCAAATAATATCAAAGCGGTAAACGCATCATTTTGCACATTTATGTTAAAACATATAATAAAATCAGATAATAAATAGAGCCGAATAATAACAATTCTTCTAAGCTCGAATTCTTAACCCTGAACCAGAGGTTCTGGGCACTTATTCCCCAGCAGAGTCGCCAGAGCTGTCACACCTCCTTTTTACATACCCGAGAGGGTACAAGGGAGTTTTTCCAATTAAAGGACAATCGAAACGGGATTGGTTTATTTATTTCAGAGTCGCCACTTGGGAGATTTAGGGTGTCCCAAGTCACAAATTTTAATCCCGAATCGAGGAAAAGAATGACTCCATATTACAGTCTGCGTACCAGAAATCCGGATAAGGAATTCTATTAACCCAGGAGAAGGTGTTAGGCATTCCCGGATTCCGTGGTTCTAGCACGGTCGCTCAACTGTTATATTCGGCTTGATTATTTGATTTTATACAAATATGAACTAATGTGCCAACTTTATCTTTTAGCCGCTTTTATCATTATTTTTACGGGAATTGCAACGTCGTGAAAATATATCTCGAACCACGTTACATCAATGCACCCGTGGTTATTTAACATATCTCGACTCGGTTGGGATTTGGATTTGGGTCACATAAATGTGTACCCGAGTTAATAAATTATTAAAGGCGTGCCTAACGCAACTAGCGTATTGTTATTTTGGGGAAGGCCGTAAAATTTGCTAAACGGCATGTCCCGAATTCTAAGTGTTTTAATATATATACATTTAGAGGGCCCCGCAACTTGTGTATGTTTGTTTGTCGAGGCTCGTCTCATTCATTATTTTAAGAATTTACAACATCATGGAAATGCATCCCAGACCACGCCACAATCGATGTGCCCGTGATTAGAGACACGTTTCGATTCCGTTGAGATTTGGATTTGAGTCACATAAATGTGCACCCTTAATGTTATTAAATACGCACCTAAAGCGACTAGCGTATCTTTATTTTGGGTAGGGCCGGGAAATTTGCTAAACGGCCCGTCCCGGAGTCTAAGCAAGTTTAAAACAGATATTTACTGAGGGCCCCGCGATTTTGCATTTTTCGGCGAGGCTTGTCTCATTTACTTTTATGGATAAACCTACAACAACTACATTCTTCTATTAAGTTTGTCTCTAAAAGACATAAGAAAATACCTTGATTAATTACATGCTGAGAAAATGCAACTTATTAGCTACTAGCGTACGACTGACACAAATGAGAAATTGCAGCAGAATTTGTACTAAGAGGGATGGCCTTCATTCTATATTCTATTATTCAAGAAAACTGAAACATGGGATTGACGCACAACAGTATCGAAGCAGATTATCCTTAGGCGAAGAAATTAGACGTATTCGACCTTATTTATTAACAGACATACGTATGAGGTTCAGTTAATTATTCCTCACATGCTTGACACTAACAAAACGAAACGACTGTATGACGATCCTATCTAACTCAAGTGGTGTTATCACGTGTTTAGCTATGCGATTTTTATCTTTTGGCTATAATCCAGATTTGCCTAGTGTGCCTTCAAAATACACATATCTACTGACGAATTAAGGCGAAACAAGTGTGATTACTGCGTTCATTTTTACAGACGCGATGCCATTGTGGGCCGAGTATTACTACTATCCAGCTAACTTCTTACTGATTTACATACAACAATGGACTGCCAGACCAAACTCCTTATGGACTGAGAAACTATCTTATTACATAGTTTGAAGGTTAAACTTTACATGTTAAATACACCAACATTCTAAACTATAAGCAGCAGAATAAAGGTCACCATGCTCATGTTTGGACTGCCATAACCTTGTGCTTTTATTCAGCTCCAAACATATAATTATATAAGTGAATTTAGAACGTGTACCCGGATGTTTGGACAATAAGAAAGAGAAGAAGAAAAATATCAGCAGCAAGCCACTCGAACAACAAACACACAGCAACAACCAGCAACAGTACCCAGCAACAATTGTGTAACCCACAAATGGTCGAGCAACAAGCAATAATCCCAGAAATAGGGTAGTGAAAACAGCTGAATACCCAGAATGTTCAATGCAAATAACCACAGCAATACAGTAGTCACAAACAGCTCGACCAATAACCCACAACAATTGGCAAAGACAGCTTGACCAGTTTAAATTCTTAGACAGTTTTCAGACAATGGTTGGTTCAATATCCTGAAATTTCTTCTGTTATTCTTTCTTTTTCAATTTTTCTCACTCACAGAATCTCTCTGAAGACTAAAAAATGTCCACCCCTTTTAAGTTCTAAAACAGCTCTATTTATAGGCAGAAATGGCAAGCACTCAGCTGCCTTGAACCCCTCCCCTCTTTCCTGCCCATAACTTCCTTTTTTAAACTAATCAAAATATTCCCCATGCCCATCCATTCGACAGGCTTTCAGCCTGTATTTTCTACCCAACAACATGGGCACCCCCTTTTTTATTCAATCAGCCCCATGCTAACAAGTTTGGCTCCCCACTATTACCTTATTTTAATCCTAATCCAGTACCCTATTTGTCAGCTCATTTAAACTAATCATTTCTGTTCTTTTTAACACCCAAATTAACCCTGTTAATCCGAGGTTATCACTGTCCTGACCCATTGCAACAATAAGGCATTTTTGAACTTCTAAAAGTCCAAATTCAGATCTGCCTTGGACTGAATCTTTTCAGTCGTTTTGCAATGCAAACAAACCAATTCCAAACAATGTCGGACATTCAGTCAATGACAGGGTTCAATCAGTCATGTGAAGTTGTTAGTCCATTTGATCATTCAGTCATAGAAAATTAATCGACGACGTTTATCAGGTCGACTATACTAATTATAACCAGGTATAACAAGTTGATTAAATAAACAATACGTACGGGGTCCTGAATAACTTCAGATAACTTTGCACAATACTGGGAGGCCATACAAATTATTTATATGATGACTAATCTAATCGAACATGTATGCCACAGAATACATTCAAACATGCCCCGAAAACAATCGACCAAATAAAGGGCCTTACAAAGACGGAAGAAATTGGAATGAAAATACCAAAAATACCAAATAATCACAACAAAACATGCTAACGAACTCAATCAGTACTCAAATAAAACAGAAAAGAAAAAGGAGAACTTACTGAAATGTTCAACCAAAGCCGACCCAGGTCCGCATTAGATTTGACCGTTTGAGGCCGAACAAACTTTAATCGGGGTGTTCTCAACCGAGAACACCTTGATTAAGGTCTATTAGACCTCAAACCCCTATTAAAACTGGCCGGATTCCCCAGGTTCTGGTGTTCTAGGGTTTGGATCTTCAGATTTGAGATTCTAGGAGTTGTGGGTAGATTCGGACCAAACCAGGCTTGGTTTGGTCACAAGGGTAGTCAGGGGACTGTCTAGTGTGAATCTGGGGTGGTTTGGTGTAGATCGAGTCTTGTCTCGAATCTTCAAATGAAGATTCGAGAAGGTGGGGGAGGATTCGAGCCAAGCTGTAAGTGGATTTGGATTCAGGGGGTTGAGGTGCCTCAGGGGTGTAAAGGGGGTGGCCACTGGCGTCCTTGCCGCCGGCTTTAATGGTGAGGGAAAAAGGGGCGGCGTTAGGGTTTCATGGGGTTCGGGGTTTGGTGAAGAAGACGAGTGAAGGGGTGCTTGGATAGGGGGGTGTGGGGTATGATGGAGGGTTTATATACGGAAGGGGAAGAGAGATTAGAGCCGTTAGATCAAGTGATCTGAACGGCTTGGATCTATTGGTGGGTAACAGGACGGGGTCGTTTGGTATGGGAACGGGGTCGTTTTGGTTCAGGTGAGGGGTTGGGTTGACCCGAGTAAATAGGTCGGGTTATGGGTGTAAGTGTGGACCGTTGGATGAATGTGATTGAATGGCTCAGATCAGATGCCTTATACAGTGTCGTTTCGGGATGTGCCTGGGCAGGCCTGGTTTGGACCGGATAGCAGACACGGTTTGGGCCTGTTGTTCTAATTTCTGGCCCAATCCGGGTATCCTCATTTTCCTTTGTTTTTCTATTTTGATTTAAACAAAAGCTCCTAAATAAAACAAAGTAAAATTATACACCCACAAATTAACATTTAATAAAAATCAACCAATGACAAGAAACACTTGTATATATATATATTTTTGATTTTCTTTTCTTTTGGAGTAATTCCCGTGAAGTAAAAATTACGTGCTTACATTAGTTTGTGAAGGGTAAAAGGTAAATAATGAAGTAGGGTACGTGTTTGGTTTATTTTTAACTGTTTGTAGACTATTTGGAGTACAATACTCCAAACATTGTTCATAGTTGGTAAAAGTTTGTCCTTTGGAGAGATTTTTGATCAAAAGAAATGTCCTTTGAATAGTTTGGACATATTTTTGGTGAAAAATCTGTCCTTTGGACAGATTGGTAATGATAATTCAAGGTTTTCCCTCTCCTATAAAGAGAGGGTCTTTCTTTCACTTTAGAAAAATAGAAAAAGAAGACGAAAAATCTATCACACTTAGATAACATCTTTAAGAGTTGTTTGAATACATAAAAGTTGAGAGAAGAATCAGCAGCTAAAAATATATAATAGTAAGTTAAAATTGTGAGCTTTGTGAAGGTTTCTTAGAGTGAAAATTCTTTCAAAAAGATAAAGTCTTTTAGAACTTGTTCTGGGCTTCTACTCTAAGATTTTCGAGCTGTTCAAATGTTCATCTTACTGTTGTTTTGCTGCTGTCTCTGCTCGCTTTTCACCGTTGTATCATATTTCTGATCTTCGGGGTAACTTTTGAACCTTTTTAGTGCAGATTTTCATAGCAATAAACCAAGATTTGAACTTGTTTTGACTGTTGGAATAGAGTTGAATTCATTTGGCCATTTGTTTAAGTGTTTTAACGTAGTATGCATGACACAACCGTGTGAATGTGTAACTGCTAGTTTGAAATTGCTCCTTACATGTTAGCTAAAACACCACTTTGTAGTATTATTTCGTTATTGGAAAGATAAGATACCATAGACTTACCACTATGGATTGGATGTGAATATTTTTTTTCTTGTTTCTTGTAAATTTTGGAGTTCCAATACATTGTTAGGTTGTTTAAGTCTTTGTTATCATTATATCCCTTTCACATTGATAAAATACCATTTGAATTATGAAGCTATTTTATTAAAGGAGATAATCCCTTCGCCTATTTCTTTCTATTGTGCCAATTTAAGCAAAAGTGAGTATTTAGAAGTTTCCATCAATCCACTTTATAATTGTTAAGTGAAGAAAAAATGAGTTTTCTTTTGTGAATCTTCCATGACTAGCATGTTATTAATTTAGAGTGTTTGTCAGTATTTAAATGTCAGAAGATAGCTATTTTATCAAGGTGAATGTCTTGGATTTAATTTTGACATATGGACTGTGAGTAAATTTAGTTAAAAAAAATTAAGAGGCCACTGATTACTCTTGTTGAGTGAATTGGGCCAAAGGAATAGTGTGAAAAAATGAAATTAGATTTAATAAAAAAGGGAGCCATGTTAGATCTTCAATATACATGGGGGTTGGTCTTGAATCATAATATATTGGGCCGGGTTTAATAAAGATGCATATTGGCCCAAAGCTAATAAATAAGCTAGTGGCCCATATTTTCTTTCAATAAGCTGTTGGACCATTCTCTTTATGTCACGACCCAAAAACCCTGTCGTGATGGCGCCTATCGTAGTACTAGGCAAGCCGACACACGATCAGAACAAAATGATATTTTCAATATTTAAAAAAATTCCAAGCTACTTAACATAAAACCTTCATAAGGAGTTCAAATCAAAACAAAAGTACAGAAAAGAAAAGCCCAACATCGGGGTGTCACTAGTTATGAACATCTACTATAATGTATCTGACAATATCAAGACCAACATAGTCTGGAAAGTAACTAAGTACATCTAAAGAAAGATAAAAAGGAGGAAAGCAGGGCTGCGATCGCCAGGCAGCTACCTTGCTAACTCCGATGGATCTGCAACTGATCAATCAACACTCGCTACCGAGTCTAGAAACGCCTGGATTTACACACAAGCTGCAGAGAGTAATGTAAGTACGTCAACTCAGTAAGTAATAAAAGTAAATAGAGAATAAGCAGTAGTGACGAGCAATAAAACATATACAATTCATATCATGAAATCTCAGTAAAATATAACAGGCTTTTAAAATCAGGATTTTGAATCAACTCAGCTCATTTAAATTCAGTTTCAATAAAACCATTTAAAAACATCTTTCAATAGTTTTCAAATAAAGTGATGAAACAGTAAGTAAAAAAATGATGAAAACATAATCAGTCGCTTGGGAAAAAGTCACTCGTATATAGCCCCTCAGTCAACATAAATCATAAACAGCCCCTCAGGCAAACATCACTGTGACTCATATATAGCCCCTTGGGCATACCTCACAATCACTCGTAAACTGCCCCCAGGCACAACATGAATCAAGAACAGTCCCTCGGGCAAAACATCATATCACTCACTCAAGGTACCTGCGCTCACTAGGGGTGTACAAACTTCGGAGGGACTCCTACAACCCAAGCGCTATAAAAAGTCACCTCGTGACATAAATCAATCAAGCCTTCGGCCTCATAACAAGCCAACTTCTGACATAAATCAATCAGGCCCGCGGCCTCACAAAAATCATGAATCAATAACAATATACTACGGCGTGCAGCCCGACCATATAATATCCTTACAATACAGGCCCTCGACCTCACTCAGTCAGAAACCTCTCAAGCCACTCGAGCTATCAGTAAAATAGGTTGCTCACCCCAAAATATCATTTTATGCATCAAAACATAGTAATAAATACTGATCAGTAAACACAACATGACTGAGTGTAGATCTTAAATAAAAAACAGTGAGAGGATAATAAGAAAAAGCCCCTAAGGGTCCAAACAGCTCTGGCACAAGGCCCAAATATGACATTCAACCCAATTTATAGGAAATTATTTCTAAAACACATAAGTATCATATAAATTAAGTCAAATACGCAACTTTATAGTTGCTACGAGACGGACTAAGTCACAATTCCCAATGGTGCACGCCCACACACCCGTCACCTCAAAATAGTAAACAATGTGAAATCCGGGATTTCATACCCTCAGGACTAGATTTACAATCATTACTTACCTTAAACAAGCCAATTCCAACACTGAGCAAGCCAAGCGATGCTCCAAAAATGTCATCTCGCGTGTTCCGACCTCCGAACGACTAGAAACTAACCAAAAACAACTCAAATACATCAAATAATGCTAAAGCAACCAATCCCAATTGAAAAAGGTCGAATTTGTAATCAATAGCCCAAAAACTGCCAAAAGGCCCAACCCGGGCCCCCATTTAGGAACCTGACAAAACTCACAAAATCCGACAACCCATTCAATTATGAGTACAACCATACTAGTTTCATCCAATTCTGACTCCGAATCGATGTTCAAAACTTAAAAATTCACTTTATAAAACTTTAGGCAAAAAACCCCAACTTTCACTTTGAAATCATCAATCAAATGCCAAAACCAAAGATGGATTCATGAAATATAACCAAAACCGAGTAGAGAACACTTACCCCAATACATATGGTGAAAATCGCCTCCAAAATCGCCCAAATCCGAGCTTCCCAACTTAAAATATGACCAAATGAACAAACCCTTGTTTTATATATTTTTCTGCGAGCTATTCTGCCTCAATTCTTGTGCCAAATAATCCTGAAACTCACTTTTAATGTCCCCAATAGATTTTTTGTGAAATTTTAGTCAAGTTAGGCTCTTGAATCACTCCATTTGACCTTATATTGAAGGAGATATATTGGTTTCAATATTTGAAAATAATGCAGATTTTTAAATACGAATTTAGTGACAATTTCGTAATTAATCTGGAAAAATTTAGCAACCTAATTCTTAGTAAGATGGTCATAAAATTCTCATACGATGCCCAAATTTGATGATTCTTTTTCCTATGGCTCCATAATTACGTTACGGATCTAATGCTTCAATAAAAACAGAAATCTGAGCTCATTTGCTTAATGTAGTACCATTTATGCTTGAAAAACGACGTCGAAATATCAAAAACGAGCACAGGACAACCCAAACCTATTCGAAACTCACCCGAGCCCCTAAGGACCCTGTTAGAACATACCAACAAGTCCCATATCATAAAACAGACCTACACGAGGCCTCAAAACACACATAACAATATTGAAACGACGAATCACACCCCAATTCGAAATCAATGAAGTTGAAACTTCAAACTTTCACAACCGATGCCGAAACCTATCAAATTATGTCCGATTGACCTCAATTTTTTATTACAAGTCATATTTGACATTATGTACATGCTCCAACTTCCGGAATCGGAATCCGACCCCGATATCAAAAAGTCCACTCCTGGTCAAACTTTCCAAAATTCCAACTTTCGTTATTTCAAGTCAAATTCTACTACGGACCTCCAAATCACAATCTCGACGCGCTCCTAAGTTCAAAATCACCCAACGGAGCTAACAGAACCATCAGAAATCCAATCCGAGGTCAAATTCTAAAAAGTCAAAACTTGGTCAAAACTTTCAAATTTAAAGCTTCTAGGTGAGAATCATTCTTCCAAATCAATTTCGAATAACCTGAAAACCAAAACCGACGATTCACATAAGTCATAATACTTTATACAAAGTTTCCCTCAAACAACTGAGCAAAGTGCAATTGCTCCAAATGACTGGTTGGGTTGTTACATCCTCCCCCACTTAAACATATGTTCGTCCTCGAACCCAAAGTTGTTCTAAAAGCCATCAACTCACTGTATAATCTCACTATGCACATACCCGGGGGTGATCCCACGTCACCCTATCCCATACAGGTCTGATAACACAATATAACTGAAATTTCACAATTCAACCTAGCCCACAAGCCTTTGAATCCAATTTTCCACTTCCGAAATTATTTATAAGATCAGAATCTCACATCTACACACTGAATAAGTCTGAACACGCTGTATCAAGCTATAACCGCAATTCAAGATGAAAATCACATAATATACCACACAACTCAAGCACTCATAGCGATAACTTCTAATCACAACAGTTGCTCAAACAACCCAATTACGATAATAAACCTCTAATCAAACCAAATCCCCATTCCAACACTTTCATATACTGCAAATGATGAATGAAACACGCAGAAAGTCATAACAATTCCTCAGATCAACCAGTCATGGAGCTCCCTCTCCTTCGGCAAGTACCATAGTAAATTTCTAAGCCGAATCCCGATATTATCTTTCCAACATGCTGAAATCTAATCGAATAGTATTCATTCTAGATCCCAATGACCTCATCTCATCCAACACAGCTACTCTAATGACATGACACATCGATACAATCTAAAGCCACAACCCGTGAGACTCCGGCACCAAAAAGCAACAGTCCAAATGTACTCAAATCATGGAAAAATGACTCAAATGAGAGAGCTGTACCGCAAGCTCACCAGTACCACCACAACACAATGTTGAGAACCCATCACACATCGTAGAACCAGAACACACGAATCTAACCCGAATGATCATACCTCCACATAACTACGCTGCAATGCGCGACCCTATCCAAACACTGGTCCACATAAGACACCTCAAGTCACCATGCTCAAAATCATCAACCAAGCGCAATCTGATGTCTAGTACCAAAAGTAAATCACCATAACCACGGAGAAGTAAATGACGCAATGCCATGCCATCCCAAAAGAACATATCCAATGCGCAATCAATCATGAAACACCCAAATACCCGTCTCACTCAAATTTTGCTATAAAGCCCAAATAGAACCGCACCATATATGCATATAACCAACAATCACAACTCCTCACAACACAGAAGGGTAACTCATAGATCACTCCAAAACACGAATGAGCTCAATGACAATCGAATGGCATATCCCTCAACAATAGCAATTCGGAGTCAACAATTCCGACCAGGTGCAGAACACACATCTATATTAGGCCTACCAATGAACCCTAAATTAACTCTGGTCACCCGCAACAGATAGATAACTCTCCGAAAGTTCACAATGACTAAATTATGGCACATACTAACATCTGACTAGCTTTGCTCGCATCTTCATAGTTCACAACCATAAAATAACCTGTTTATGAGACTCCCAATCTTGAAATCCATAAAGCGCACGAATCACCATATCTGATCCCAACTCCACCGCTCGAATATATAACACACACCTCTAATACTCAATCATTTCATGAGGGATACTCCTATAATTCTTCTGTGCCACCAAGCAAACTTGAATATCAGCAGTCGATCCAACAAGAGAGCGCCGCAATACCAATGAAGTACCCTTAACTCAAACACATTGCCCTTTCTGAAATGTATATCCTCATCAAGCCACACCAATTAGTGATATCATTTACCTAGTCATCTAAAACTATCCATGCTGCCTAAGAATTTATGACCTTCCTTCCAGAACTGAACTGTGACCTCACACATGCAAATCTCAACCCTATACAACATACCGCATACACCATGCCATCCTATGACAAATATTAGAACTTCGTAATCCATTCCGAGCTACAAGCAACTACGTACTCAACTAGCTAAGAACTTTCCATTTGATCCCATCTAGAAGAAAATCACTATACATCACATGATCCCCACGCCAATAGAAAATATACATCTCTAACCGTGGTAGAAGACATCAAGAACTCTCCGAATCCCATTTGCACAAAACCAAACAGTCAGGATTAAATCCTTCTAGCTCAACCAAGCTACGCAGTTCACCAAAAAATCCAAGAGCATTGCCACGAGACACATGTAGAAACTTATTACCTCATAAGCACCCAAAGAACTAATCATATCCCTTACCATGCCGATCCAACCTACTACCAAGCTGTCATATTATCCAAGTTTCTTCTGGATTACCTTCGAATTGATACTTCTCCTTGCCATAATACCGTAATCCTCAACTCAGACTCACCACACGAGACCCAAGCATAAAACCACACCGTCGAAGGCTCATAAGTTGCTGAATATTCTCTCAAATATCCCCAAAAGCACCACATTCAAAATACTTACCCTGAAGAGACTTCCTGCGAATCTAAAGCCATTACATTCACCTTCCTGATACGGATATGTAGAATCCATAATGATATAGAAAAACCATAAGTCTTGACACCCTCCAATGTAAACCTCAGTTTCTAGCCAAATACACGTCCTGAAGACCCCCCAATTGTTGCATATACATTTTGAATCCATTAGAACCATTCTCGGGAGTCATCCACTTTGCTAAAACCTCACTTAGACTGATCAAACAGACCGAATGACCTATGCTTTATTAGCACTCCAACACCCCAGGAAGTAACCCCACCTTAATGCAACCAAATAAATTCTTGCTCCATGCACATTACATCCTTCACCAATAACAACTCATTTCATTCCATGATTCTTATACACCCATAAAGCATAACGCAACCCCTATCCAAAATTTCCTTTACTCGAGTCATCCTCGATATCAACCCTTGTAAACCACAACTGATTTGCCAGTATACGTCAAACTGAAAATGATACGACACTTAGCCGCGCAATCAACTTATCACTAGCAGACTTCCCCTCTTAGCTCAAAGCCATAGGTCAAAACACACAAAAACTCACAATGCCCATACTCTATTACTGCCATAATACCATAGTGAGATTGAACTAAATCCTTCATAAGCTCGTGGAACACAAACCATCTAGTACTTCAAATCATCTGCAAATCTTGCATTCACCCTCGTAACAGTCAAGACAACTCTCATACGTGATCCAAACTCAATCTGCAACATATATAATTCACTAGTAAAGGAGGACTCACTACAAAATAGCATAGGGATCACACACCCTCAGGGCACCACGCAAGAGATAAACCACCTGCTTCGTCTCAAACTAACATCTCTTTATACCCTCCCACAATCATAAACATCATGCAATCACTTAATCTTCCTGAGTCTGAACTTATATCACGACATGAAATCTACTTCATTCCCTAACTAAACAACATGGAAAGATCCTTCAACACATCTATAACTCGGGGCTATACATCAAATCAAGATGGAAATCAAGCACCAAATAGTTCTTTCTACCCTAAAGCAGCCCTCCTCGTCACATCCAAATTATATGAACACATCTCACAGTCACATCATACTCATCACATAGCGAACCAGCCATCACTTCCACTAATATGGACACTACCGAACATACAAATCCAAAAGCACGTGCTTACACAATCAACACCTTAGTGCTTAAGCTACAGTCAAAACCCGGCTTCAAGTCTTCCAAACTGTCCCATCATCAGCATACTGGAACCACATCTCACACCTCATCCATGGAATCACAAGCCGCCGATGCACAACTAATACCGAGCGGTCACACGCACATACGAATGCGTGGAAGGAATTCAAAGAGTTATATTTCAAGGTGAATCAAGTTCGCACGATAAGAATTCAAGAATGTGAAGTTTCCTAAAGGTTCTGCAGCCTCTCTACGATAAGTACAAATGTCTCTATACCGATCCGCAAAACTCTACTAAACCTGCTCATGACTCGTGAGACATATGTAACCTAGGTTCTGATACCAACTTGTCACGACCCAAAACTAACCCTATCGTGATGGAGCCTATCGTGGTACTAGGCAAGCCGATACACTATCAGAACAAAATGATATTTTCAATATTTAAGAAAATTCCAAGCAACTTAACATAAAAGCTTCATAAGGAGTTCAAATCAAAACAAAAGTGCGGTAAATAAAAGCCCGACATCGGGGTGTCACTAGTCATGAGCATCTACTATACTTATCTGACAATATCAAGACCAACATAGTCTTGAAAGTAACTAAGTACATCTAAAGGAAGATAAGAAGGAGGAAAGCAGGGCTACGATCGCCAGACAACTACCTTGCTAACTCCGATGGATCTGCAACTGATCAATCAACACTCGCTACCGAGTCTAGAAATGCATGGATCTGCACACAAGGTGCAGTGAGTACGTGAGTATGCCAACTCAGTAAGTAATAAAAGTAAATAGAGACTAAATAGTAATTACGAGCAATAAAACATATACAGTTCATATCATGAAATCTCAGTAAAATACAACAGGCTTTTAAAATCAGGGTTTTGAATCAACTCAGCTCATTTAAATACAGTTTCAATAAAACCATTTAAAAATATCTTTCAATAGTTTTCAAACAAAGTGATAAAACAGTAAGTAAAAAAATGATGAAAACATAATCGGTCGCTTGGGGAAAACTCACTCATATACAGCCTTCGGGCAACATAAATCATAAAACAACCCCTCGGGCAAACATCACTATCACTCATATACAGCCCCTCGGGCATACCTCACAATCACTCGTAAACTGCCCCCGGGCACAACATGAATCAAGAATAGCCCCTCAGGCAAAACATCATATCACTCACTCAGGGTCTCTGCGCTCACTAGGGGAGTACAGACTCCGGAGGGGCTCCTACAGCCCAAGCGCTATAACAAGCCACCTCGTGGCATAAATCAACCAGGCCCTCGGCCTCATAACAAGACACCTCCTGGCATAAATCAATTAGGCCCGCGGCCTCACAAAAATCATGAATCAATAACAACATACTGCGACGTGCAACCCGATCCTAAAATATTCTTACAACACAGGCCTTCAGCCTCACTCAGTCAGAAACCTCTCAAGCCACTCGGGCTATCAGTAAAACAGGGTGCTCACCCCAAAATATCATTTTATGCATCAAAACATAGTAATAAAGACTGATCAGTAAGCACAACATGACTGAGTGTAGATCTTAAATAAAAAGCAGTGAGAGGATAATAAGAAAAAGCCCCTAAGGGTTCAAACAGCTCTGGCACAAGGCCCAAATATGGCATTCAACCCAATTTATAGGAAATTCTTTCTAAAACACATAAGTATCATATAAATTAAGTCAAATACGCAACTTTATAGTTGCTACGAGACGGACCAGGTCGCAATCTCCAATGGTGCACGCCCACACCCCCGTCACCTAGCATGTGCATCACCTCAAAATAGTAAACAATGTGAGATCCGGGGTTTCATACCCTTAGGACTAGATTTACAATCATTACTTACCTAAAACAAGCCAATTCCAACACTAAGCAAGGCAAGCGATGCTCCAAAAATATCATCTCACGCGTTCCGACCTCCGAACGGCTCGAAACTAACTAAAAACAACTCAAATACATCAAATAATGCTAAACCAATCAATCCCAATTGAAAAAGGTCGAATCTTTAATCAAAAGCCCAAAATCGGCCAAAAAGCTCAACCTAGGCCCGCATTTAGGAACCCGACAAAACTTACAAAATCCGATAACCCATTCAATTATGAGTCCATCTATACTAGTTTCATCTAATTTCGACTCCGAATCAATGTTCAAAACTTAAAAATTCACTTTATGAAACTTTAGGCAAAACCCCCAAATTTCACTTTGAAATCATCAATCAAATGCCAAAAATAAAGATGGATTCATGAAATATAACCAAAATCGAATAGAGAACACTTATCTCAATACATATGGTGAAAATTGCCTCCAAAATTGCCCAAATCCGAGCTCCCCAACTCAAAATATGACCAATTGAACAAACCCTTATTTTATTTATTTTTCTGCCAGTTATTCTGCCTCGATTCTTGTGCCAAACAATCTCAAAACTCATTTTTAATGCTTTCAATAAATTTCTTGTGAAACTTTAGTCAAGTTAGACCCTTGAATCACTCTATTTGACCTTAAATTGAAGAAGATATGTTGGTTTCAATATTTAAAATTAGTGCAGATTTTTAAATACGAATTCAGTGACAATTTCGTAATTAATCTGAAATATCTGGCAACCCAATTCTTAGTTAAATGATCATAAAATCCTAATACGATGTCTAAATTCAACAATGCTTTTTCCTATGGTTCTGTAATTATGATACGGATTTAATGCTTCAGTAAAAACAGAAATCGGAGCTCATTTGCTTAATGTAGTACCATTTATGCTTGAAAAACGACGTCGAAACATCAAAAACAAGCACCACCCAACCCAAACCTATCCGAAACTCACCCGAGCCCCAACATTGAAACGATGAATCACACCTCAATTCGAAATCAATGAAGTTGAAACTTCAAACTTCCATAACCGATGTCGAAACCTATCAAATCATGTCCGATTGACCTCAAATTTTGCACATAAGTCACATTTGACATTATGTACATGCTCCAACTTCCAGAATCGGAATCCGATCTCGATATCAAAAAGTCCACTCCCGGTCAAACTTTCCAAAATTTCAACTTTCGCTATTTCAAGCCAAATTCTACTACGGACCTCCAACTCACAATCTGGACATGCTCCTAAGTCTAAAATCACCCAACGGAGCTAATGGAACCATCAGAAATCCAATCCGAGGTCAAATTATAAAAAGTCTAAACTTGGTCAAACCTTTCAAATTTAAAGCTTCTAGTTGAGAATCATTCTTCTAAATCAATTTCGAATTACATGTAACCAAAATCGACGATTTACATAAGTTTTAATAGTTCATATAGAGCTACCCTCAAACAACCGAGTGAAGTGCAATTGCTCAAAATGGCCGGTCGGGTCGTTATACTTTATTCAACTGTTGGTGATTCCTCTGGTGGCTCATTTCCTCAAAACAAATAAAGTTGGTCCAAATTCAAGTGTCGTATTTCTCTAAATAATAAATTCGAATCAGTTGTTTTATTTAACTAATTAAAATAATTCAATCGCTTTCTTAATTAATTAATTTAAACGCCAGGCAATTAGTAGGTACAGTTTAACTCACGAAATCGCTTGCGTAGCGTGATGTTTAACATTCAATAAATTAATTCAATAATCTCATAACATACCCATTAGTTTTAGTTAATTTTTAATTTAGTTAATTCTTTGCTAAAATCGTGGATTCGCTTGCGTAGCGCGATAGTTGAATTTTAATCTTCAAGAGCCAATTTTCTCAACTGTAGTAATTTCTCAAAAGTACTATAAATAATTGATTGTCATGATTTCGCATTCGCTTGCGAAGCACAATTATGATAAGTTAATTTTGTTATTTGATCACGCATTCGCTTGCGTGGCGTGGTTATGGCAACGTAATATTATACAAATTATTTTAATAATTCTAATAATCAAGAGATAAAAGTGGATAGGTAAAACATAAAAATTATATAAATCAGAGTTTGTCCAAAATTAATTCAAGCCAAGTTTTAAGTTAAAGTGACTGTTCTAGAACCACGGGACTCGAGGAATGCATTGCACCTTCTCCCTGGTCAACAGAATTTCTTACCCAAACTTTGTTTTCGTGGACCGATAAAAATAGAGTTAAACCTTCATTTGACTCAGATTTAAATAAATGGTGACTTGGAACACCGAAAAATCAATTCCAAGTGGTGACTTTGTAAATAAAATAATCCCTACTCAAATTTGTCACTTCGATTGGAAAAACTCTTTAACCCACAATCCATAGCATACATTCTTTTTGGGGAGGGGGTAAAAAGGGGTGTGACAGCTCTAGCGACTCTACTGGGAACAACCAAATTCGAGCTTGTACATGTTGACTTTTTATTTGGCTTTATTAATTTTTGTATATAATGTGATTTATTTGTGCCTAATGTGCTACCTGTTCGCTTTTTACCACTTTGATATTGCTGAATTATACATATAAACTGTCTTCTCACGCGCCCCCTCTGAGTCTTCTTGAGATTAAAAATTTGGCATTTGCTTGACATAGCTCGCTTTCTTTGAGATAGCCGAGGTGCATGTCACCCGATGAAGGATTTTAGTCACACATGTTTTAGGTGGGAGCACCACCAGCTAAGCCGAAAAGCAATGCTACCGGTATGCTGACCCTCCTTGGCTCGAGTTGTCCACTCGAGTAAGCCAGTCTAGATACCTTCTCAAATATGATTTAAACTTAGAAGAACAAACCTCATGCCGGATATCCTTAGTAGGTTCGCTTTATTTGCATCACATGCATTTGACTTAGCGAAGCTCGGCATAGGGACCGAGTCCGTATAAGATAGGTATCCTCTTTGAGACCATCATGTCCACTTATGTGCTACTTGATACCTCATTTGGAGGCTTACTTGCATTGTCGACTGGCTTTAGAAAATTAGTGTAGCAAAATTATTTAAAAAAAAATCATTCTCCTAGTTAGTACAAATTGTCTTTTTTAAAAAGATTTTGTAGTAATCTGGCGTGAGATGTAAAGATTAATTTTCATAAAAATCAAAAGAGAAAAGTACCTAGTTTCACCAAACTACGCGGGTTTGATTCTCACCGGATGTAAGATACGTAGGCAACTTCCATCAGGTTCAGCCCACATTTTTCAAAAAAAAAGGAGCATAAAATTCTGCATGTGCATAAAAATTTTCGAAAAAATGTAATTTTTGGTCACCTTTTACTGCTTTACCCTCGTATTCCAGCCGTTTTGCCAATCCAGCCTTAAAATCTTCCTCGGAAGTGCTGAAGGGCCATTATTGTAAAATAGCTATTTTATCTGTCTTTGTTTGCTTTTTTACCATTTTACCCTTATGTCCAACCATTTTTGTCGAGATAGCTTAAAACCTTCTACGGAAGTGCCAAAAGGCTGTTTTCGCAAACAAACAAAAAATAGTCGTTTTATCTAGTTTTGTCTGGTTATATTTGCCGAGACACCCTTTGAACCTCTCTCGGGAGTATCAAAGGGTCATTTTCGTTAAAATAACCATTTTGTTTATTTTTTTCTATTTATTTTTTACTATTTTGCCCCCATGCTTAGCCGTTTTTACCAAGACATTCTTTAAGTCTTCTATGGAAGCATCAAAGGGCCGTTTCATAATATAGCCATTTTCCTACTTTTTGTGTCCGCTAATTTCAAAAATAGTAATGAAAAATAGATCGAGTCTTAAATGGCATTTTTTAAAAAAAAATGAATAATCAGAATTTCATATAGTTTAGATAAGTCCTGACTCTTTTTTTAATTCTTATTCTTAGGTTCACCCTAAATTCTCCACAAAAAAGCAGTCAGAAAAGGGTAAGGAATGAGACATCTCCTATGTTCTTAATAAGAGATAAGACCCCAAGTAGTCTCTGTAATTGGTGGGCTAGTTTTGTGCCATGGGAACGGAATCAAGTATTCAAACAGCTCAATTTCCTCCCAAACATCATGGGAATTAAGCCTAATAGATATTTAATCGAGGCCCTAGTGAGTTTTTGGGACCCAATAAACAAAGTCTTCAGGTTCAAAGATTGTGAAATGATGCCCACATTGGAAGAATTAGGTGGCTTTACCGTATTGGGGAGAGACTTTCGTGGGAAAAAGCCTGCTGCCCTGAGAAAAGTTGGTTTGAACAACTTTTTGAAGAAGTTATGCCTCCGTTGAATTCTGATGGATTGCTTGGACGAAGGTTGGGTTCCATTGGAATATTTCTATGATAGACATGGGGACGAGAAAGGGTTTGAGAACTTCTCAGACACGAAATTCGTCAACCAATTTAGTTACGACGCCTGGAGGGAGTTGAGAATATTCGCGTTCATGATATCATTTCTGGGGATCATGGTCTTTCCAGAGCGTGGTGGGTGCATCAAAATTTGATAAGATGCGGTAGTCTCATTTTTGCAAAGTAGCGAGGATCATACCATTCTTCCCATGATTTTGGGAGATATTTTTCGAGCTTTGACCCATTGCCAAGAGGGTGAAGATTACTTTGAGGGATGCAACATTTTGCTGTAGATGTGGTTCATAAAGCACCTTTATCATTATCCAATAGTAATAAATTTCAATGATAATTGGCTAAATTACATTAGATGTCACCCATACAGGGCCGTGAGTTGTAATCTTCCAGAGAGGGTGAGGGTCTGGAAGACATTACTTGGTTCATTGAGTGGTGATAGAATCACTTGGAACTATTATTAGTTCTCTTCTGCTAGGGTCATATATATGTCGACGTATCACCCATTCTTCATACTCATGGGTTTCAGAGGTTTCCAACCCTACGCGCCCCTACGCATCATGCGCCAGCTAGGGAGAGAGAGCAAAAGAGGCCCTGATTGAGGACATGCGTCCGTTCATGTGGGAATTCAAGGGAGAGGAACGTCCAAGGGAGTCATATGCACAAAAGGTTTGGTTCGGTGGTCGATTTTCTGATTTGGACGAGATGGCAGTTGATCGTGAACGTGGGGAGGTAAGCCTTGCATACCTTGAGTGGTTTCACAACCAGACTATCCCCGACTAAAGGCCATAAAGATCCATACGGCATGCAGTTGATTGGGAGGAGACAAAGGCCAGAGTTAGAGAAATCGGAAGGGAAGTGGCACAAGAGTTCCAATCCCGTATTGACATTTTACAAGAAGATAAAGGCATTCTGGAGACGGCCATTGACATACAACAGGATGATTTTGAGCGGGAACAATCTCAGTGGGCACAAGAGAGGCGAGCACTCAAAGCTCAAATTAGACAGAAAAAAGTGATCACTACCGCTCAACAACAAGAAGAAAGAGAAGCCCAGTTCAATGTGGTCCGTGATCATGAACGTAGAGGTTTTGCTCCATTAATCCAAGGTTTGAGGGATCAGATAGGGGGAGTTGAGTCAAGCAAGGAGAGCCAGATCATGGAGTTTGAAATAGAAAGATATCACTACCAAAGTATGATCAATCGATTGGAGGGAGAGTTACTAGAAATTAGGAGCCAGAGAGATATGGCCTTGGACCGCGAGCGTGATGCGCTGGATCTAGCTGAGACCCATGGTCAGCAAAATCAAGAGTTGCATTTGGCTCAGGAATAAATTAAGGGAAAGATCCTCGAGGTAGCCATATATACCTCACGAGCATGCAGGATTTGCTAGGGAATGACACATCAGCGGTTTGCATAAGTATCATTGAATGTCTCCTGTCATATATCTGCACACTTGGAGATGATCTACCGCAATGTTGGGGGCCAGCCACAGGAACAAGCGCCTTGATTACAGTGATGCTGGTGGATTCTACTGCAGAGATCAAAGTCTTCTTTTAGTTAGCAGTCCTTTTGATTATTCTTTTGTTATCATTGAGTCTGTAAGAGTCTTTTGGTAATTTGAGTCTTGTTGTTTTGCCTTCTATCCTAAGAAGTTTGTTTGAGTGAAGTCTAGTCTTGTTTAAATGTTTATCTTTGTGTAATTCTTGTTTTTAAGTCTTATATGAATATATATATATAAATTAAAAATCAATGAAGTTTTTTTTGTTTTAGAAGAATTAAAAAATGAACCCAAAAGATGTTGTTTTTTTTGTATATATATGTATTAAAAAAAAATTAAAAAAAAACATATGGTCATGTTCCTAAACTATGTAATGATCTGCTCCATGCGGCGACATGATACGTAGGCAACCTCCAAAAGGTTCGATCAAATATTTTTTAATGACTCTAAAATGAGGGATCAAAATAAGGCAAGTGAAAGGAAAAACAAAAAAAAAGAAGGAAATAAGAGTGTCAATAAGCAGCAACCTTATAAGCCAGAATGAAACATGAATCCTTCCAAAAGCATGTTAGAAATAGTGATAATGTTAGAGACATAACATATTACGTGTGATTCATATATGTAAAATGTTTAACCCTACCACGTTTGTTGTCTCTTATTTAGTAAGCTTAAGGTGGTTGGTTTGTGGTGAAACTGGCAACACATCATTACTTCACCAAATCTAAAGGAAAAGTAGCAATGACAAACAATGATGAAATTGCGTTGGTTGGTGACGACCCCTAGGGTCAGTCAGTTGAGCAAGAGTCGAAGGAAGTAAGAAGATTGAAACAACAACTGTCTGATGTGTATCAGGCTTGGGTCTCCGGTCAGCCTCCGCCTCAGGATCCCTCAGAGGGAACTTCAACCGTACCCCTGGCTACTCAACTGCCGCTTCATGCAACGAGCGATCACATTCCACCACCATATGTGCCAAACTACAGCTTCCATGCCGCCCCTGGTACCTCTAATGTGCAACCTTTAACTGCACCGATCAGGAACACCCTTATTGTCGTGTATGGAGCACTGGTATATACAACCCCGCCACCACTTCCTGTGATGAGGCAAAATAATGAGCCACCATATCATGCTTATGATGGCCAATACTACTCCCCAAATATGGCTTTCAGGGTCTCGACTCCATACAATCAAACCCTTTCGTACGAGTTACTAATAGTAAATGAAAAGCCTGCCAAGACGATTAAGCCAGATGAGATAACCAGGAAAATGAAAAGTCTTGAATAGAATATAAAGAACATACAAGGACTAGGTGGTCACAAAAGTGTTTTATTTAGTGATCTATGCATGTTCCCTCACATCCATCTGCCACCAGGGTTCAAGACCCCAAAATTTGAGAAATATGATGACACGACGACCCTATCACCCACTTGAAAAGGTACTGCAACCAGCTGAGGGGTGTAGGTGGAAAAGAAGAAATGCTGATGGCTTATTTTGGGGAAAGTCTTATGGGGGTAGCCTCTGAATGGTTCATTGACCAAGATATCTCTCACTGGCATATTTGGGATGACATGGCCCAAGCCTTCGTTAAACAGTTCCAATACAACATAGATATTGCACCAGATCACAACTCCCTATCCAATATGAAGAAAAAGCTGACTGAAAGCTTTAGGGAGTATACAATCAAGTGGAGGGAACAAGCGGCTAGAATCAAGCCACCCATGGATCACCACGAGTTGATCACTGTTTTTATAGAGGCTCAAGAGCCTGATTACTTTAAGAACATGATGTCCGTGATGGGTAGACCTTTTGCAGAAGCAATCATAATAGGGGAGATGATCGAAAATGGCCTCAAAACTGGCAGAATTGTAAGTCAAGCTGCTCTCAAAGCCACCACCCAAGCAATCCAAAATGGGTTGGGAAGTTTGGCAAATAGAAAGAAGATAGATGAAGGATCCATGATGACTTCGGGATCCAGGAAAGTTCAAAGAGTGGCATCGCACCCTCATGTGCAAGTTTAGCAGGGGCAATCTAGCTTCGCTCAACATTATTATCCCCCGCCAATTCCTCAATACTCTATGGGCCCACAACAATATACAGTGTTCAATGCTCAATCATATGCTCGGCCTCCCAATCAGCAGGTACGGGTACCAGCTCCAAGACTCCTCCGACCTCAGCAACAAAAATTTTGGGCACCCTACAATGCTCGTCCCAAGCAGGATTATGGTTAAGAGCAGAGGCCGACGGAAAAATTCACTCCATTAGCTGATCATACTCTAGTCTATTCCAGAATAGACGTGATTGGACCCATCATTCCCCACCATATGCATCCTGATTCACATGGATTTCAAGCAAATTCTAGATGTGAATATCATTCAGGTGCCCCAGGGCATAGCACTGATGACTGTTGGCTTTGAAAAGAGCCATAGAAAGACTCATTGCTGAAAAACTAATTGCAGTGACAAATGGCGAGGACCCTCCTAATGTGACAAACAATCTATTACCAGTATACAATGATGTTCATTTTGTGGGAATGATTGGCTAGATCAAGAATACAAGCCAGTCGGTCAAGTAGAAATGACAGCGAGAGCAATTCAAGAAGAAACAAGTCTGGAAGTAAGTCCAAGCCGAGATGTGCCATTGATTGTGAAAGGAGCCCAGAGATCAGAGAAGGCAACTTTATTTGTTCCAAAAATCTCTAGGTTGGAAGTTCACTCCAATGTTCCAAGCTAAAGTTGTATGTTCTTGGAGGTCACCCCATCACAAGGTAGAATCAGGGCAATACGACGGGTATAACATAGCCGATCATAATCAAACCTGCCGTGCAACACCCTATGAAAAACACGAAAACCATCCCTTGGAACTACAAAAAAATTGTGATGACTTACAAAGGCAAGGAAATCATAGAAGAAGTGGGGGAAACTGGAGGTTTGACTCGATCGGAGAGGTGTTACTCTCCAGAAGAGTTGAAGAAGGCCAAGAAAATCAGAGAAGGCCAATTGCCAATAAAGAAACTAGTCACTAAAGAAGAGGTGGAAGAGTTTTTGAAAAAGATGAAAGTTCAGGATTACTCAATCATTGACCAGCTGAGAAAGACTCCTGCCCAAATCTCTCTATTATCTCTGCTCACACATTCAAAAGAGCATGCTCGGGTACTAATCAAGATCCTGAACGAGGCACATGTCTCAGAGAAGACCACAGTGAATCAGTTGGAGAAGATGGCCTACAAATTTTTTGAGGTGAACATAATCACCTTCACTGATGATGAGCTCCCCAAAGAAGGAGCCGGGCACAGTAGGGCTTTACACCTGACTGTTAAATGTGAGGGGCACTACGTAAAGTGAGTCATGGTTGATGGAGGCTCGAGCGTAGATGTATGTTCTCTCTCCACCTTGCAAAGCATGAAGATCAATACAGACATAATCCGACCCAGCAATATACGCACCCTGGATTTTGATGGCTCAATGAGAGATACCATCAGAGAGATTAACCTTACCATGGCGATTGGGCTGGTTGACTTTGAAATTGTCTTCCAAGTAGTGGACTTGGACACTTCTTATAACTTTCTTCTTGGAAGGCCATGGATCCATACGATCTGAGCTGTGCCATCCACCTTGCATCAGATGCTCAAATTTGAACATGACAGGTAAGAAATTATTGTTCACGAAGAAGACGAGTCTTCCATTTATAAAGACTCGTTAATACCCTGTATTGAGGCCAAGGAATGGTGTGAGTCCATTGTCTATCAGGGTTTTGAAGTGGTTGCTGTGGACCATGATGAGGAAGGAAAGCCCATTCTGCATCCTCGTCTATCCCCCACATCTGTAATGGTGGTTGCACTCATGCTGAGACAAGGTTATGAGTCAGGAAAAGGCTTGGGAGCATTATTGCAAGGAAATTTGGGACCCATTTCGCCGTTCAGTAACCAGGGTACTTTTGGTTTAGGCTTCAGGCAAACACAAGCAAACAAAGACAAAGCCAGGCATCGCAAAAAGCATGGATGGTCTTACAACAACCTATCCCTCACAGTTTCTACACTTTTGTCAAGCCACAACTCCAAGAGGGTCAAAATTCCCCGGTACAGGAAAACAATTGATGAAATTTGCCATGGACTCAGCTAGATATTTTCTGAAGTGAATATGATCCAGGCTAGTATAGGCACTAGTCGTGCCGATATGCAACTAATTGGCCCAGACACCATGCTCAACAACTGGGAAGCAACTCCTCTCCTCACAAGGAAGGAGTCTTGGTAGTTTGCTTTTGCAGAATTGTTTTTGTATTTTGGGTTACTTTCAGGGTTGTAATCCAAACATCTCAGTATGATTGTTTTGTTTTGATGTTAATCCTTCTATTCTTTCAAATTCAATGAAATGCAGTTTAGTTTGGTATTAAGTTTTGTATCTTTTCCTTTTTCTAATTCCTATCATTTTGTTTCCATTTTAGTTTTGTTAATGCCGACTTTAATAACACGACATGCATGCGGAATTCACGCCCTGATCTTAAAAAGCTGTCTAATATCGAAATAATACATCAAGAGGTTGAATATTATAAAGATGAGGTTGTTGAGGAAATTAAAAGAGAGTTGGAACAATTTGAAAACAAGCCTAAGCCCAACCTTAATGAAACTGAGCCGATTAATATCAGATGTCATGAAGAAGTTAGAGAAATGAAGATACGCATTCACACCGATGCCTTGATTCAACTTTTATTTGAATACAGAGATGTGTTTGCTTGGTCTTACGATGATATGCTGGGTTTAAGTGCTGATCAAGTGGTTCATATGCTTCCTACGTATCCTAATTTTCCACCAGTCCAACAAAAGCAAAAAAAATTTAAAACAGATATGAGTGACAAAATCAAAGAGGAAATAATGAAGCAACTAAGTGCTACTATGGTCAGAGCTATCTGATACACCACCTGGGTGGCGAATGTTGTGCCTGTGCCAAAGAAGGATGGAAAAACCAGAGTCTGTGTTGACTACAGGGACCTGAACAAAGCAAGTCTAAAGGATAATTTTCCTTTAACAAATATCCACATTCTTGTAGATAATTGCGCAAAGCATGAGATACAATCGTTCATGGATTGCTATGCTGGGTATCACCAAATTCTAATGGATGAGGATGATGCAAAAAATACCGCTTTCACCACTCCATGGGGGTACTTATTGCTACAGGGTCATGCCATTTGTGAGCACGTAATTTTTGCCCTATATGAATTACTCTCATAAATTCAAGAAAAATAAAATTTTCCCATTATTTTGCAATTTCGTAGATTTTTGTAGTATTTTTCGTTAATTGTTTGCATTTTTGTCTGCACATGTTAATTTGTTTAAATTATGAAAAATACAAAAATATGTTGTATTTACAGTTAGGATTTAATCTTACATTTTTAAAATTAATTAGTAATTTAATTGTCCCATAGAAATGGAAAAACACAAAAAATAGTTTATTTTTGCGTTTTTAATTTTAATTTTGGAATATTGGTAGTTTTCCATTTAAATTTGGTTCTTAAATTGTGGTAATTGTTAGCTAGAGTTAATTAATTTAATTTGATAGGATAATTTTATTAGGGATTAATTTAGGTTTATTTTTAATTTTAATTTAAAAGAAATTAGAAAAAAGGGAAATGAAAAGAAAAGAAAGCAAAAGAGGAATTGAATCAGATTTTTGGGCTTTATCTAATTCCAAGTCTCCAGCCCAAATAATTTTCCCTTGAAACCCGTTTAATTGAGGCCCAAACCCGTTTCCTACCCGGTCTGATCTCCACTTAACTGAAACGACCCCGTTTTAACAGACCAAATCAGGACCGTTGATCTAACGGTCCGGAAGTGGGGTTTGATAGGTATAATAGTGTCCGAACCCCTCTACCCCCCTCTCTCACCATCTCTCTCTCAACTCACTCTTAGAGACACCACCCAAACCCTAACGCCGCCACCATTCCCCACCCCTTCGAGCCCGACAGCGCCACCTTGGACCAGCCTCAAAATCTCACCATAGAACCCCCTCAACCTCCCCTTTCCCAATCCCTAACTAATATCCCTCGAATCGCCACAAAGTGGAGCCAATTTCAAATCTAAAAAGGGGCAGAGAAAAAAAAGCAAAATTTCTTGACTTCTTCAAGTCTCCATGACCGGTTAGGGTCTACATTGGTATTTCTCGCTGGTTTTCAACAAGAACCCGCGATGAATACCAATTTCGGCTTGAACTCGGGATAATGGAGGTCCGTTCAGAGCCATGGCAGAGGTCCGTCCATTTCCATTTAGGTATTTCGAGTCCTTAATTGTTTTCCTATTCGTTTCATTCCAGTTTTCATTCCCCTTTTGCTCCATCTCTTCTTCTCTCTATTATTTTCTTCGTTCTGAGTCAGTAGATGCTTGCATGCTTAAAATCAAAAGTTGTCAGTTTGTGTTTGTTTCAAGACTTGGTTCTTTTATTTTATTTCATTTTTTCTCTTTTGTTTGCAAGATAAAGGAATTCTAATTTTTCTTGTGGGGGCAATTTCGTTTAGCCCATTGGTTTTTCTAAGTTTGATCTTGAATTGGGTTATGAAGAATCAAAAGCCCAAGAGGGAATGTAATTGGAGTTTACAGACTCATACCAAATTGAGTCGGGGCATTCTGACCCATATGTGTTTTATTTTAATTATTGGGTCAGCTTGACCCATAAATTTTGGGGTAATTTTTAGGTGCTTAAGGTGTAGTTTAGGAACTTGGGCTTAAGGAATCTTTCTGTAACAGAAATGGGAAGCTTCTTAAAAGCTGACTTTGGGACTAAAATGAAATTGGATTTTTGAACTGAGGATTTTTAAGCAAAAACGAAAGTTGAAGAGGGATTAAAGTGCAAAATTTGAAACCCATTTCTGCTGCCCTAACACCCCTGTATAAAAGCATCATTTGCTGAATTTTTTTAGGGGGAGGAGATATGAAAAATTGAAAAATGACTGGAAATACTGTAAGGGTCTAAAATATCAGAACTTCACTGTTCCATTGGAGTAATTCTTTGATTCTTGAGGTTTTTTTTTATTTTTGAAGTTACCTCTGATTCATATGGGTTAGAAGATAGTTTGATTTGGATTTTAAAAGCTAGTTGGGTTGATGTGGAGGTTTTACTATTTCATTGGTATTGCTGGGTTCTTGATCTGCTGTTGCTGGTTACTGACCTTCCATTCCCTTTGTTATTCCCTTTTATTTCCAGGTACACGTTCTTGAGACTCGTACAATGTGATACTCAAATTGAAGATTGAAATGGAAATAAATTTTTTGAATTTCTTCCGTTTCATGTTCTTCCTAAATGCTATGTGTTTACTTTAGGATTTGAATATGGTTCTATTGGAGTGTAGGTGATTCAGAACATTTTAGACCTTATGCAGTATGTGTTAAATGAGTCAGTAATTGGATCCTACATTTCATTTTGGAACTTAAGTGAAGGGGACTGTATTAGAGCTATATTTTGTTGTATGATTCATTTAAAATGTCATGGCATATGTATTGTGTTTAAACAACATTCAGGAATAGCTAATCGAATGGGGTCCCAGGTGATGGTCAGTTTTATTTTTTCCTTACGAGTCATTTCTGGACATGTGTTGTTAATAATATTCAAAGTTTCCTGGGTGTATTAGCTATTGGACAGTGATGAGATTTGCCAATACATGTTTCACTTGTTAATTGTGGTTATTTTGCATTAGCATGGATTCGATATTAAGTCTATGATCTTCAGCCTTGTTCTTTAAAGGTTTTGAGCTCATTAAGCTTTGGATTGTGAGGTCCTTTGCAAAGAAAACGACATGTTGCTGCTACATGTGCTTGTTTCTCGAGCCCAGTATCTCATTCGTTTGGATCATTGGATGTTCTCTTCCATAAGCAGATTTGGCTAATACATGCCAAAAAATAGAAATAGAAATTTAATTAGGCAATTTGTGTTAATTAGTTAAGGTTCATAAATAATTGTTAATTTAATCTCGTTGTGCTTTTAATCTAAATCAATTTGCTAGCTAGCCGATCTGTGCTTAAAGGCTGATTCTGAGGTTTGGGGCCTGATACTGGCCCATTTGACGCAAGTTATGGCCTACTAAGTCTGCTTGGGGGTATGTCCTTGGACATTCATCTCACATTAAGAATTTGGGCTCAATCTGTGCCCAGAATCTTGAAAGCACTCAGAGCCAGAAAATGGTAAACCCCGCTCTATGCGTTTGGCTTGCCTCGAAATAGTCTCTCTTGTTGATGGCGATTGTTGTCCCAGTTAGTATCTAATAACTGGCACAATTCCTCATCGTTACAAATTGGTTAAGTCTAGTTTCGTAAAATTGATTCGAGAATTTCTTATGCCCTTTAATCAATTAGCCAAACCCCTTTTTACAATTAAGGCGAGCCATATTATATAATACAAATAGTTTATAGCCCTCAGGAGTTAGTTTAGAAACCTTTTGGTTAGAATAAATCGAGGTGCGCCGTGCCGAACAAAACCTTAAAATGCATGGCACTCTCTCAGCTAATATTGTTCATCCTTAGAAATCGAGGCGTGCCATTTAGCGAATTTTCATGGCCCTCGCAAAGTTGCAAATGCGTAGTTGCTCTAGATGCGTTATTTTAATAATTTACCTTCCTAAACTCGGGTGCGCATTTATGTGACCCAAATCCAAATCTCAACAATGTTAGATAAAATATGTTGAGGACCGCTGGTGCATTTATGTGACGTGGTTCAAGACGTGTTTTAATAACGTTACAATCTTCCTAAAAATGAATAAAAACGGTTAATAAGTTAAAATTGAACCATAGGTTAAAATATGTGCTAAAATCAGATAATAGGCCAATTATAATATATTGAGCGACCGTGCTAGAACCACGGAATACGGGAATGCCTAACACCTTCTCCCGAGTTAACAGAATTCCTTACCTGGATTTTTGTGTTCGTGGACTGTAAAATATAGTCAATCTTTTCTCGATTCGGGATTTGAATCGGTGACTTGGGACACCATAAGTTATCCCAAGTGGCGACTCTGAATTTTTAATAAAATAATCCCGCTTCGATTGTCACTTTAAGTTGGAAAAAACTCCCTATATACTCCCTTCCGGGGGTGTAGGTACAAAGGAGGTGTGACAGCTCTGGCGACTTCGCTGGGGATAGAACCCAGAATCTCTAGTTCAGGGTTCAAGAATTCGAGCTTAGAATAATTGTTATATTTGGCTTTTATTTATTATCTGGTATTAATTACATGTTTGGGCCTAATTTGCTAAATGTTGCTTTTTACCGCTTTGATATTACCTGAACTGTATATAAACTGCTACGAAACCCTTTTCTTCTCATCTTTGGGGATGTGCACGCTGGCGTGACTCCTCTCTATTAGTGTCATATCTTAAATTAGGAAGAGGCTCGGACAAAAAGCCGGATGGCCTTTTGGTTCCCGGTACGTAGCCCCCCTCGGCTCGAGTTGTCCGCTCGGGTACACAAGTCTAGAACAACATACCCAAGTTTTGAACTTAGAATAACTCAGCCTCATGCCGGATACCTAGTAGGAACGTTTGTTTGCATCACGTGCATCTGACTTTGGGGACTCAACACAGGGGTTGGGTCCGTCCTAGGACAGGTGTGCCTAAACAATAAAAGACCATCCTGATGCATCCTATGTGCTACATGTTGCAATTTTCAAGGGTAAAAAGGTCATTTGGCGGACCAATGATAGCTGAGGGCAAATGAAAAAATAAAAATAAAAAAAGAGAGGGTGAAGTGTGAAAATAAAGCAAGTAGGTCCCAATTATGTTTTATGTCAAATTTTTGTTAAGAAAAAGACCAAAAAAAGGAAAAATTCAAAAAGATTTTGCACTTTTTCATCATTTTCCGAAAATCAAAAATCAAAAAAAAAAAGAAAGGGAAAAGAAAATCCAAAAGAAGTTTACATGTTTCATCATTTTTCAAAAACAAAAGACAAAAAAATATTTTCTCTAAATTAGTTGTGTTTTTTTTAATTCTCGCCCGTATCCAATTTGCCCGAACTACGCTTATCTGATTCTCGTCTTTCGGGGCATGATACGTAGGCAACCCGCATAGGGTCCGGTCTTCCTAGTAAATCTTAGGTTCTTGTCTCTGCGGGGTCTTAACCAAATTTTGCACTTCTAGCCACCTTTTGGCCAAATAAGCCATTTTGTAAAAATAGCCTCAATCATGTCTTGCATGTGTCTAGTAGGGAATATTGTTGTCTCACATAGTGTTGGTTTCAGTTTTCTCATACAGGTGTGGATCCACTTACCGGAGTTTGAGCATGACAGATACCCCAGGACCACTGCATTCAGGAGCTGCCTGAGGAGTTTTTTGTTTTTTGTTTTTTTGAGTCTATTGTTCATTTCAGTCATTTAGTTGATGCTAGAGTCTGTCATAGTCTAGTTAAGTTTGTCGAGTCTTTTGTTATTATTTCGTATTTTGTATTTGAAAAAAATATGTGTAATAAATCAAAGATCCAAAAAAAGAGATTTGGCATTTTTATATTTCTGTTAGATTTTTTCTTTAGAATACTAACTCTATAAGTTCAAAAACATCTTTTGTGGTTTTTCCTTTAGGCAATTAATATCTAGAACTTAAAATAAATTATTTTTATATTTCCTTTAGTATATTAAGACTAAAAATCCAAAAAAAAAAAGAATAGAATTTTCTTTTAGTACCTCTTTAAAAGGTTTTCTTTAAGGTATTAATTTCAAAAATCCAAAAAGACTTTCTTTTGAGGTTCTTCTTTGGGAAATTAATGAAAAATAAAAAAATTTATTTTCATTAGAACTTTAGGATATTGTACATAGAAGAAAAAAAGAACATACTTTATCTTTTATTTAAAGTTTCTTCCTTTAGGCAATCAAATTGAAATCCAAAAATATTTTGTTTTATCTTTTTCATTATTTGTTTCGAAATCTTGCATCAAGATATCAAATGAAAATTCAAAATATTTTTTTGTGGTTTATTCTTTAGATTTTCTTCCTAAAAAAAAGAATCAAAAAATATTTTTCTCTTGTAGGATTTTTCCTTATGAATTTCCCATAGAGTGTTAGTTTCAAAAAAAAAAAAGAGAAAAAATATATGCTCATTAAGCTTGAGTTTAGGATAGGTTATAGAATATTGAGTCTAGAAAATTCAAAAAAAAAAAGATTTGCTTCTTTTATATCTCTTTTCTCACCAGAGTAGTCATTAAGGTAAACAGAAACAAAAAAGAAAAGAAAAAAGAGAACATTAGTTTGTTTACTTTATTCCCGATTTTCCAGAACTACGCAAAGATCTGATTCATGCGGGGTCATGATACGTAGGCAACCTACATAGGGTCTGATCGAATCATTTTTTTTATTATTAAATGAAAAGAAAAAGAAAAAAAAGAAAAAAAGAAGAAGAAAAAGATGGTGAAATTATGGGAGGTAAGAAATGAGAGGAAAGAAAAGAGCGATAATCAGAAAGAAAAAAGGGGAAAGAAAGCGAGCAAGCTAAGAAGTGCAAGGAAAGAAAAGAAAAGAGAAGATTCAAATGGATAAACTGGGATGGTGCCAAGTGACCTTACGACCCTCGAAGTCATTCTAGAATCATTAATTGTTGCTAGGTGCATTGCACGCAATGTGATATTTTTGTTGTTGAATGCCCTAACGCTAACGGGATGACCCCATTTTGTTCCTTTTGATATCTTCATAGCAGAAAGGTGGTTGGTTTGTGGTTCTCGAAGTAGTAACTCCTCTCCACAATATAAGGTCAAAAGGCAATGGCGGACAACAACAAAATTGGGTTGGTTGATACCGGTGCCCGAAAGCAGTTGGTTGAACAGGACACTGGTTTGGCTGATGAGGTAAGAATGTTAGGATTACACATGACAGACATGTATCAGGCCTGGATGATTGGGAAGGCACCACCCCTTCCACCACCTAGCTTCTTAGATGCTACCCTTACCCAAACTCCGGCCATAGTGCCGGATGATCCCCCATACTCTCCAGATCCACCAATTTATCACAGCTTTTCCAACCGTCCTAGTAGCTCCATCACTCATCCTCCAATTACCTCTCCCCAAAATTGCCCTCCTGTCATATCCACTATTTCCAATAATGAATACCCACTCAAAGCTCATGATACCCAATATTATCCCTCAAAGGTTGCCTACAAGGTTCCTGACTCATACAAGAAGAGCCCTCGGGATGAGCTTCATATTGAAAATGAAAAGGTTATAGGAAAAGAAGGGCGAGATAAGATATCCGGGAAGCTGAAAAGCATAAAGTAGTCTTTAAAGAACATGCAATGGATGGGAAACCAGGTTAGCATGTCTTACAAAGAGTTGTGTATGTTCCCTAACGTTCGCCTGCCCGCGGGGTTTAAAGTGCCAAAGTTTAACTTGTATGATGGGGGTAGAGATCCGGTAGCCCATCTGAGGGGTTATTGCAGTGAAATGTGAATTGTTGGCGAGAAAGATGATTTGTTGATGGCGTATTTCAGTGAGAGCTTGACTGGGGCAACTTTGGAATGGCATAATCGTCAAGATGTCAGTAAGTGGCATACATTGGGCGACATGGATCAAGATTTTGTGCGACACTTTCAGTACAATATCGACATTGTCCCAGACCGCTCCTCCCTATCTCAGATGGAAAAGAAACCCAAGGAAAGTTTTAGGGACTTTTGGCTCAGATGGAACGAACAAGTTGCTCGGGATAGTCATCCCATTGATAGAAAAGATGTTGCCGAGCCCCGCCGACGACAGGGTGTAGTGGTTGTTCTTGGTAAATGCTTTCAACCTCAATATCAACCCCGTGGATATCCTTGTAATACTCCCCACTGCTACTTCTCTCCACAAGACCCCCAAAATCATACATCACTTCCCCAATACCCCGTCCTCAATACACCACCATATGTTCCACATCCCCGAGGCCCGGGATGGCCCACACTACTTCCACAAATGTCTCACCCGCCCCCTCAGGCATATCAACCACCTGCCCGCAAAAGGTTCCAACCGAGGCCAAAGTATAAAGTGAAAAGACTACTGAAAAAAGAAAATGCTTTCACACCCATCGGAGAATCCTATACAAGCTTGTTTGAAAAGTTAAAGCATTCTGGCCTGATTGAGCCACTCCTCGGCTATACTCCTGACCCATATGCAAAAGGCTTTGATCCTGGTGTGCGATGCATGTACCACTCTAATGTCCAAGGGCATAACATTGAGGATTGTCTCTCTTTGAAAAGGGAAAGAGAAAGAATGATTCAAGAAGGGTTAATTGTGATCAATGACAGTGACAGGGAGCATGCAGATCCTCTTGGGAACTTGTGGACTAAAGTTGATGATATTGAAGTTGGTAATGGTCTTAGAAATATTGATGCGAAACTCAGTGGCTAAGATGCCGTACTTGGTAATTGGAAAGATGCTCCATTTCTTGGTTAGCCGGAGAAGAGTTTTGGTGGTTTATTTTGTTGTCATTTCTGTTGCCCGGGTTATTTTCAGGGTTGTAATCCGGATATTGTCTTGTGACTCAAACCCTTCTATTCTTTTATTTTGCCTAGTTTGTTTAGTCGTAGTAGCTCGTTTAGTGTTGTCTAGGTTTGTTCCAGGGTTGTAACCCTAGTTTAGTGTGCTTGTTTTGTTGTTCAAACCCTTTCACCATCTATCTAATGCAATTTTTTGTTTTCTGTTATTTCTAGTCATTTTTGTTTAGTTCTCTTGTCCTTTATAGTCCTTTTCCTGTTGACTCTAGGGACATGACATGCATACATAATTCTAGGCTTGGTCTTAAAAGTTAGTTTACTCATGAAGCAATGAAGCAATTTTGAAGATGATTGGGGCATTTGAAGGAAATAAGTACATAATTTTGAGATCATTTGAAGCCCGAATTGTGTGAAACTGGGGCAGATAATTTGGGAAGTTAATAGGATGGCTAGAATTCGTTAAAAGAAAGTGCATCCCAGACGATTTGAAGCAAACAACTTTGAGTTCAAGTGCACCTCAAGTAACAAGATAAAGTCAAGGAAGTTTTCTCCGAATTGACGGGGGATATCCATTGTGAAAAGGGAATCACCCAACGAGGGTTCTGTACTTGACAAGGCGTTAAAGAAAAGTGGAAGGCATATAAGTGATATCAATACCGAAGCTGCAAAAGAACTATTGTGCATGATCTTCAATTTTCATTTCAAGTTGCATGTGTTGTACTTGGCATTTTCAGGGATTGGGAGGCCCTCTTGCAGCTACCCAAACACTTACACCATTTGATACCCTCTTGAGGCCGTGCTAGTTTCTTTGACATCCCCTCTTTAGGAATCAAGTTAGAGTCATGCGAAAAAGAAAAGCAAAAAAAAGAGTTCATGTCCCCATGGGTTTATTTTAAAGGTTCATTTCAAAAGGAAAATACAAAAAAAAAGAGAAAAATAGAGAAAAAAGGGGAAAAGAAAAGAAAAGAAAGAAAAAGAAAAATAGCAATAACAAAAGTAGTCATGTGAACTACGTTTGACCTGATTCTTGTCACCACAAGATACGTAAGCAACCTCACGGTTCGGTCATACCAAATAAAATTTTTTATAATCCCACGAAATCGAGATTGGGAAATTCAAAAAAAGGGAAAAATAGATTCAAATTCTCCTGTTTTAGAAATTGGGGCAAAATTTTTAGAATGGATTCCAAAAGTTGTAAATAAATTAACCCCGTTGTCTTAGTTATTTTTGAGCCTTTATGATATCCTTTCTTTCTAACCCTATCCAAAAGCCACATTACAGTCCGAAAGACCTCCTGGATAATCTTTGAGAGTGCTGAGTTTAGACATGCCAGGAGCATATGATGTTTTTACTCTGGTCAATGCCTTGTAATCTACAAAATTAGAGGAAATAAGAAGAAAAGAACAAAATGAGAGAGTTCTATTGGTGAAAACCTTCACAGGCACCATAAGGCGACAGTGAGTTGAGAGAAAGAACAAAATGAGAGAGGCTTGATGGTGAAAACCCTTCGGGCACTACAAGTCGAATAAAGATCGTGAATCAGATAGAATAATCGGAGTATGAAAGCCCAGTTTTACGGCTTAGAGGTACAACAAGAGTCAAACATTAGACTTGCTTGACAGATTAAGACACTTAATCCACAGGGGCATGTCATGGTCATTAGAGTTGGTATCCACATCTGATAGGTTTCTACTTTGTAGTTTTCTTGTTAGGAATCATCTCTTTCCATTGTCCTTTACTCTGTTCCTTTTGTCTTGTTTACTTCCTCTCCCCAAGTCTGTTTGGTCAAAACAAGTGAGAAATGACTTCAAAATTTGCCACCAGCTTTCCAATTGCACAAAACGGGATCCGACTAGCACATCAAAGTAGCATAAGTCAGGAAAGAACAACGTGCGCACTAAGTTGGTAACAATCAACATGTTTTGGGGTTCATGTGAAATACAAAGGTTTGGTATATATCAATTCATGAACAATGCAACAGATGAAAGGTGTAGGGTGAACATATCAAAGGTATTTTCTGTGATAAGATTGACAAAGGAAGTGGTTAACCAGTGATAAGCAAGGTCTTCCAAGCAGAAATCAAAGTTATCATGGCAAGTGATGGAGTAATAGACCTCAAGGCCAAGGCTAGTGATTTAAGTCAAGAAAGAACAGCATGCGCACTGAGTGGATGACAATTGACATGCTTTGGGATTCATGAGAAACACAAAGGTTCATTACATGAGCACAATGCAACAGATGAATGGTATTGGGTTTGAACGGATCAGAGGTATTCTCCGTGATAAAGGTGATAGAGAAAAGTGGTCAGTCAATAAACAGGCAAAATCTTTCGAGTTAAAACCGAAGTTACCATAGGAAGTGAAAGAGCAATCTCCCTCAAAGTTCAAGGCCACAAACCAACCACCATGTTTAAATTCACAAGTTTTCTTTGATTGAAACAGGGGCAGAAAATTTTGTTTGTTTCGGAGAAACCCTCCGTAAGGAAAAGCAAGCACCAGACAGGTTTGACCGTAAATTCTCAGGACCCTCCTGGAAAATGGGACCTAGTTTAAAATTCAAAACAACCATGAGTAGCAAAATCTAGCATAAATGCACCCCAAAGGAATATAAGTTGGCTTCAAAGTTTGCATGCTTGAGATAAGATTCAATTAAGAGCTTTCAGAACCCTCCTGAATAATGGGACTTAGCTTTAACATTTCCATTAGATAACAAAGTTTAGCGTAAGTTCTGCTGTAGGGTAGTATAATTCAGCCGTAAAAGTTGTCACTCTTAAGATAAGACTTGATTTTTGATTTTCAGGACCCTCCTGGATAATGGGGTGTAGTTTTAAGACCTTCTTAGTTAACAAGATGTAGCGGAAGTAATACCTTTGGAAGATATAATTTAGATTTAACACTGTCATTTAGCCAGTAGTTTTCAGGACCCTCATGGATAATGGGATTTAGCTTTCAAATTCTTAGAATACTTGGTAACATGATTCAGTTAACACTCATATATGTGCCCAGCCACCAAACTGGGGTAGAAAATTTCCTTTGTTTTGGCTATTTTGTTGAAATCAGGAGCCCACCTGGAGAGCACGGGAATACAGTTCAAGTCCAGCAATCAGGCGCCCACCTGGAGAGCACGGGGCAGTTAAAGTTTTGGCAATCAGGCGCCCACCTGGAGAGCACGGGAATACAATTCAAGTTTTGGCAATCAGGCACCCACTTGAAGAGCAAGGGAATACAATTGAAATTTTGGCAATCAGGCGCCCACCTGGAGAGCAAGGGAGTACAATTAAAGTTTTGGCAATCAGACGCCCACCTAGAGAGCAAGGGAATACAGTTAACGTTTCGGCAATCAGGCGCCCACTTGGAGAGCAAGGGAATACAGTTCAAGTTTCGGCAATCAGGCGCCCACCTGGAGAGCAAGAGAATACAGTTGAAGTTTTGGCAATCAGGCGCCCACCCGGAGAGAAAGGGAGAACAACACCAGTTTTAAGGAAGGGAAGGAATTTAAGTATCGGTAATCAGGAGCCCACCTGGAGAACAAAGTATTGGTAAATAGGAGCCCACCTGGAGAACGAAGGGAAAGCAACAATATTCAGAGGAAGACGGTTCAAGTTCAGCAATCAGGCATCCACCTGGAGAAAAGGAAAAACATCTCAGATTACAATTCGAGTCGACGACAAAGGGACTTCACCTGGAGAATACAAGTCAACAAGGCAACAAGAATCGCAAGATTAAGTTTGAGGATATAGATGGGATTTTTGTAACGTTTAGATAATAGTTTAGTCTAGCTTTTTTTATTTCGTCAGGTGTAATAAGGAGTTCAGTAAGCAGTAGCGGCAGGAGAAGCAACAGTGAAATCACAGCTTCATGGTAGTCCCAGCTACCAAAACTTTCCGAACTACACTGACCTGATTCCTTTATATCCAAGGATATGTAGGCAACCTCGGTAGCAGAGTGCAGACAAATCTTTCAAAAATGCTTCCCACGGAGTATTCAAACAGGCAAAAATCGCTCGTATCCGCTCACTTTATCTTTGCACGAAAACTCTTCGTGTTTTCGAGCAAAGAGGGGTAGTTGTGAGCACTTGATTTTTGCCCTATATGTATTAATCCCATAAATTCAAGAAAAATAAATTTTTCACATTATTTTGCAATTTCGTAGATTTTTGTAGTATTTTTCGTTAATTGTTTGCATTTTTGTCTGCGCATGTTAATTTTGTTTAAATTATGAAAAATACAAAAATATGTTCCATTCGCATATAGGATTTAATATTGCATTTTTAAAACTAATTAGTAATTTAATTGTCCCATAGAAATGGAAAAATCACAAAAAAATAGTTTATTTTTGCGTTTTTAATTTTAATTTTGGAATATTGGTAGTTTTCCATTTAAATTTGGTTCTTAATTATTTGTAGTAATTGTTAGCTAGAGTTAATTAATTTAATTTGATAGGATAATTTGATTAGGAATTAATTTAGGTTTATTTTTAATTTTAATTTAAAAGAAATTAGAAAAAAGGGAAATGAAAAGAAAAGATTTTTTATCTCCTTTGGCATGCTCTGGATATTCTCTTATTTTCAGGAGTCATTTTATGTCATGATACCATGGTTCACCATCTGGTTCTATCTCAATTGTATTGCATTAACCGTGTTTATTCCGAACTTGGATTTCTAGTGGATCAATATGAGTGTTGCCTGGATAAGGGAGCATCGAGGCTAAAGTAGCCAAGGCATCAGCTAGCTCATTGTGAAACCTAGGAATGTACCTGAACTCGATGGATTTGAATCTTTTGCTCAAGTCTTGCACACATTGTCTGTGCGGAATAAGCTTGATGTCTCGAGTCTCCCATTCGCCTTGGGCTTGCCGGATAAGCAAGTCGGAATCTCCCATAACCAATAGTTCATGCACATCCAGATCGAGGGCCATTTTCAGACCCATGATACAAGCTTCGTATTCTGCTGTATTATTGGTATAAAAGAATCGAAGCTGGGCCGTTACAGGGTAATGTTTTCCAATAGGTCAGATGAGGATTGCCCCGATCCTGACTCCTTTGATATTGACAGCCCCATTAAAATACATTTTCCATATAGGGTTGTCGTCTGGAACTGCTTCCTCTATTGAGTTGACCTCTTCATTTGGGAAGTATGTGCTAAGTGGCATGTACTCATCATCAACTGGATTCTCTGCCAAATGATCTACCAAAGCCTGTGCTTTCATCGCGGTACGAGTGATATAGATGATGTCGAACTCTATGAGCAGGATTTGCCATTTTGCGAGCCTGCCAATGGGCATTGGCTTTTGGAAGATGTACTTCAAAGGATCCATTCTGGATATGAGGTAAGTAGTGTAGGCCAAAAGATAATGTCTCAGCTTCTGAGCAACCCAAGTCAAAGCACAACATGTCCTTTCTAAAAGGGTGTACTTAACCTCATAATTGGTGAACTTCTTGATCAAATAGATTTCCTGTTCCTTTTTGCATGCTGCATCATGTTGCCCTAGCATGCATTCAAAGGAATTATCCATCACCTATAGATATAAAAACAAAGGCCTACCAGGTTCAGGTGGGAGCAGTACATGGGGTTTTGAAAGATAATATTTGATCATGTCAAAAGCATTTTAGCAATCGTTCGTCCACTTGATAGTGACATCGTTTTTCAGCAACTTAAAGATGGGCTCACACGTGGTTGTGAGCTGAGCAATGAACCTACTGATGTAGTTCAACCTCCCGAGCAAACTCATGACTTCCATTTTGTTCTTCAAGGGAGGCATATCTCGAATGGACTTTATCATAGATAGATCCAATTCGATGCCTCTCCGGCTGACTATAAAACCGAGGAGTTTCCCAGATTGAACCCCAAATGCACACTTGGCTGGATTAAGCCTAAGGTCATACCTTCGAAGTCGTTCAAATAACTTTTTCAAATCGCACACGTGATCAGCCTGTCTTTGATTTTATGATGACATCATCGACATATACGTCAATCTTTGTGCATCATGTCATAAAAAATGGTGGTTATTTCCATTATGTAAGTTACCCCAGCATTCTTTGAACTGAATGATGTCACACCTCCTTTTTACCTACACCCTCGGAAGGCAGTATATAGGGAGTTTTTTCCAACTTAAAGTGACAATCGAAATGGGATTATTTTATTAAAAATTCAGAGTCGCCACTTGGGATAATTTATGGTGTCCCAAGTCACCGGTTCAAATCCTGAATAGAGAAAAGATTGAATCTATTTTACAGTTCGAGAACACAAAAATCCGGGTAAGGAAGTCTGTTAACCCGAGAGAAGGTGTTAGGTATTCCCGGGTTCCGTGGTTCTAGCATGATCGCTAAACTTATTATAATTGGCCTATTATCATTTTAGCACATGTTTTAACCTATGGTTCAATTTTAACTTATTAACCGCTTTTATTCATTTTTAGATTACAACGTTATTAAAACACATCTTGAACCACGTCACATAAATGCACCCGCGGTCCTCAACATATTTTATCTAACATTGTTGAGATTTGGATTTGGGTCACATAAATGCGCAACCGAGTTTAGGAAGGTAAATTATTAAAATAACACGCCTAAAGAAACTACGCGTTTGCAACTTTTCGAGGGCCATGAAAATTCGTTAAATGGCACGCCTCGATTTCTAAGGGTGAACAATATTAGTTGAGCGAGGGCCATGCATTTTAAGGTTTTGTTCGGCATGGCGCACCTCGATTTATTCTAACCAAAAGGTTTCTAAACTAACTCCTGAGGGCCAGAAACTATTTGTATTATATAATATGGCTCGCCTTAATTGTAAAAGGGGTTTGGCTAATTGATTAAAAGACATAAGAAATTCTCGAATTAATTTTACGAAACCAGACTTAAATTTGTAATGATGAGGAATTGGGCCAGTTATTAGATACTAATTGGGCCAGCAATGGCCAACAATAAGAGAGACTATTTCGAGGCAAGCCAAACGCATAGAGCGGGGTTTACCATTTTCTGGCTCTGAGTGCTTTCAAGATTCTGGGCCCAGATTGAGCCCAAATTCTTAATGTTAGATGAATGTCCAAGCACATACCCCCAAGCAGACTTAGCTATCCATAACTTGCGTCAAATAGGCTAGTTTCAGGCCCCAAACCTCAGAATCAGCCTTTAAGCCCAGATCGGCTAGCTAACAAATTGATTTAGATTAAAAGCACAGCGAGATTAAACTAACAATTATTTCTGAACCTTAACTAATTAACACAAATTGCCTAATTGAATTTCTATTTCTATCTTTTGGCATGTATTAGCCAAATCTGCTTATGGAAGAGAACATCCAATTATCCGAACGAATGAGATACTGGGATCGAGAAACAAGCCCATGTAGCAACAACAGGCCATTTTCTTTGCAAAGGACCTCACAATCCAAAGCTTAATGAGCTCAGAACCTTTAAAGAACAAGGCTGAAGATCATAGACTTAATATTGAATCCATGCTAATGCAAAACAACCACAATTAACAAGTGAAACATGTATTGGCAAATCTCATCACTGTCCAATAGCTAATACACCCAGGAAACTTTGAATATTATTAACAACACATGTCCAGAAATGACTCGTAAGGAAAAAATAAAACTGACCATCACCTGGGACCCCATTCGATTAGCTATTCCTGAATGTTGTTTAAACACAATACATATGCCATGACATTTAAAATGAATCATACAACAAAAGATAGCTCTAATACAGTCCCCTTCACTTAAATTCCATAATGAAATGTAGGATCCAATTACTGACTCATTTAACACATACTGCATAAGGTCTAAAATGTTCTAAATCACCTACACTCCAATAGAACCATATTCAAATCCTAAAGTAAACACATAGCATTCAGGAAGAACATGAAACGGAAGAAATTCATAAAAGACATGAAACTAAGCTATGAACCATTAGACTAATGTTTAAACTTCAAAAATTCTATTTTCATTTCAATCTTCAATTTGAGTATCATATTGTACGAGTCTCAAGAATGTGTACCTGGAAATAAAGGGGAAAAACAAAGGGAATGGAGGGCCAGTAACTAGTAGCAGCAGATCAAGAACCCAACAATACCAATGCAATAGTAAAATCTCCACAGCAACCCAACCAACATTTAAAATCCAAATCAAACCATCTTCCAACCCATATGAATCAGAGGTAATTTCAGAAATCAAAAAAACCTCAAGAATCAAAGAAGTACTCCAATGGAACAATGAAGTTTTAATATTTTAGACCCTTACAGTATTTCCAGTCATTTTTCAATTTTTCAGATCTCCTCCCCCTAAAAGAATTCAACAAATGATGCTTTTATACAGGGGTGTTAAGGAAGCAGAAATGGGTTTCAAATTTTACTCTTCAATCCCACTTAAACTTTCGTTTTTGCTTAAAAATCCTCAGTTCAAAAATCCAATTTCATTTTAGTCCCAAAGTCAGCTTCTAAGAAGCTTCCCATTTCTGTTGCAGAAAGATTCCTTAAGCCTAAGTTCCTAAACTACCCCTTAAGTACCTCAAAATTACCCCAAAATTCATGGGTGAAGCTGACCCAATAATTAAAACAAAACACATATGGGTCAGAATTCCCCGACTCAATTTGGTGTGAGTCTATAAACCCCAATTACATTCCCTCTTGGGCTTTTGATTCTTCAAACCCAATTTAAGATCAAATTCAGAAAAACCAATGGGCTAAACGAAATTGCCCCCCAAGAAAAATCAGAATTCCTTTATCTTGCAAACAAAAGAGAAAAAATAAAATAAAACAAAAGAACCAAGGATTTAAACAAACACGAACTGATAACTTTTGATTTTAAGAATGCAAGCATCTACTGATTCAGAACGAAGAAAATAATAGAGAGAAGAAGCGATAGAGCAAAAGGGGAATGAAAACTGGAACAAAACGAACAGGAAAAAAATAAAGGACTCGAAATACATAAATAGAAATGGACGGACCTCTGCCATGGCTCTGAACAGACCTCCATTATCTCGAGTTCAAGCCAAAATTGGTATTCGTCGCGGGTTCTTGTTGAAAACCAGCGAGAAACACCAATTTAGACCTTAACCGATCATGGAGACTTGAAGAAGTCAAGAAATTTTACTTTTTGTTTCTCTGCCCCTTTATAGATTTGAAATTGGCTCCGCTATGTGGAGATTCGAGGGATATTAGTTAGGGATTGGGAAAGGGAGGTTGAGGGGGTTCTATGGTGAGATTTTGAGGCTGGTTCGAGGCGGCGTCGCCGGGCTCGAGGCGGTGGGGAATGGTGGCGGCATTAGGGTTTGGGTGGTGTCTCTGAGAGTGAGTTGAGAGAGAGACGGTGAGCGGGGGGGGGGGGGTTAGAGGGGGGCGGACACTATTATACCTATCAAACCCCACTGCCGGACCGTTAGATCAATAGAGATCAACGGTCCTGATTTGGTCTGTTAAAACGGGGTCGTTTCAGTTAAGTGGAGACCGAACCGGGTGGGAAACGGGTTTGGGACTCAATTAAACGGGTTTCAAGGAAAAATTATTTGGGCTGGAAACTTGGAATTAGATAAAGACCAAAAATCTGATTCAATTCCTCTTTTGTAAGGCGGCTCGCCAGTGGTTTCTTCATGAATGGAAAATTCTGTACAAGAGGATGATAACTAGGGATTCTAGTCTATTTTATACTCATTTTTGCTTTATTTTTGGATTAAAAATGTATACAAGTAATCCGAAAGCTTACATGTTGTGCATGTTTGGTCAAAAAATGACAAGAAGTCAAAACCAGCTCAAAAAGTAGTGAAACCTGCACAAGTTCCAAGAACAAGTCAAAGCACCACTGCAACAGTAAATCCATTGAGGCTATAATAGACCCACCACGGCCACGGTCCATTTAGTGCGTTTCGCAGTGGCAAAGTTCAGAGAGGAAGCAATTTTGGAGATTCAAGCAATGCGGCCCATGGTAGATTCTTCGCGGCCTCGGTAGCCTCATCGTGGCCGCAGTCCATTTGCTGAGGTCCACGGAGAAGGCATTCAGAGAATGCGAAGTTTGGAAGATTCAAGACACTGCAGTCCGTGGTGAAGCCACCGCGTCCGTGGTCCATTTACTGCGGTCCGCGGTGGCCAGATTCAGAGACTTAGACTTGAAGCCAAAAAGCCTCACCGCGGCCGCGGTTCATTTTCCGCGGTCCGCGGTACCTCCTTCAGGGGTATTTTTGTCTAGAAAATTCGGCCTTGAATAAATACTTTCTTTTTAAAATTTTAGGTCATCTTTATCTTAGCAGAGCACGTGAACGACGGTTTTAGTCTATTTTGAGTAATTTTGTAGCTAGTTTAATATTGAATCTTTAAATCTTAGCTTGTAATTATATTTTATGGGTTATTCTTCATCTCAATATCTGATTTCTTCTAATATTATGAGTAGCTAGACCCATTAGCTTGGGTTGTGGCTCAACCCTAGTGTGGGTATTTGATGGGTTTCTTGTTTTAAGGCTTAGATGTTTATGTGTGATTGATATTTGGCCTGATTTGTGTTTTTTATGTTGAATTAGTGGTTGTAAACACTAATTTGTGCCTTTTTGACTTGGGCTCTTCTTGAGAAAGAGAGTTTGAGTCTAGGAAAATCAGGTCAACAAAGAATTGAGGTGTATTCAAGAGATTGATAGCCCCAATTAAAGGGTTAAACCTAGAGATAGTAATACCTGATTTAAGCCTATATTTCTTGCACAATTTCGACACCCAATTGGTCTTGAGAAAGCCAATTAGAGCAAAGTCACTCAAGCTACCGAGAAGTATATAGTGAGTAATTTCGTGCATTGGCTATATCACGATCCCAAATATAACAACCTTGCCTTAAGCTTTAGAACCCGTCAAGTATTCACCTAGGGGAAAGTCACTTCCCTAGTGCCTCTTTTACCAATTTAGAAAACCCTGCATACATATCTACTTAGCTTAATTTCGCACACCATTAGTATAATATTAGAAGTAACAAACAAACAAACATGATTTGAAGTGTAATTAAAAGTACTAAGCACTACTAGCTTAGATAGAAATCCAATTCCCATTCATTCTAGCTCCCTGTGGATTCGATCCCGACCTTCTCGGTAAAAGCTGCATCGACCGCTCTTGCCACTCTGTAGTAGTGTAGGGTTGGACCCGATCACTTTTTGGAGCCGTTGTCGGGGAGCTAAATGGTTTTGGCTATCTATCTAACTAGTTTTGTGTTTTGTTTTTCTTTCCTTCTGTGTTACTAATTTGTGTGTCATAAACTCAGGTACAAAATGGCGAACAATGATAATCTTGGAAATGCTATTCCGGGGGAGGAGGTTGATGACAATATTGATGATGAGGTACCTATAGTTCCTCAAGCTCAAAGGATAGGCCGCCAGGCCAATGACAATGTTCCAGATCTTCCCCCGCCTCCTCCAAGAGTCGCTCCTCGGGTGCTTCCAAACGAAGGATAAGTTAATGCAATTGTCCCACCTTGGATCCGAGCAGGCAATTTCCAAATTACAAATGTGATGCTGACTTTGTTGGAGCAGCGAGGGTATTTCATAGGTGCTTCCCATCAGAATGCATATAAACATCTCAAGGGTTTTGTGGATACGTGTTGGGGAAGCAAGCAAACAAATGTGTTAGAGGATGCGTTGCGGTTGAGATTATTCCCTTTCTCACTTAGGGGGATAGCTTTGGATTGGCTTGAGAGGCTTCCCAACCATTCTATCACTGCATGGGATGAGTTGGCCGATAAGTTTATAGCCAAGTTTTTCTCATCGGGACATATGGTGGCATTGAGGGATAAAATCTTAGCATTCAAATAGGAACCAAATGAGCCCCTTCATGAAATATGGGATCGATATAGAACTATCGTCAAGGAATGCCCCAACAATGATATGACTGAGGCAATGATTCAACCGACATTTTATCGGGGTATAACACGACCAATAAGTGTGTGGTGAACCAGTTAGCAGGGGGTAATTTCATGAAGCTTCCATATGTTGAGGCTTGTGATATTCTTGATGAGATAGCTGACACGTCCTCCGCTTGGCAAAGTAGAGTCAATGTGCCACAGGGTGACCCGACGGTCATTCACTTGCACAAATAACTCCATGATCATGGGCAGGCAATAGCAGAGCTAACAACAACAATGAACCAGCTAGCAAAGGCATAATTACAACAGGTTCAAAATCCACGACAGGTAAATGCTATGGAGGGTGTCAACATATTAGTGAACAAAAGAAGACAAAGAGGTCAACAGAACCAAGGGAGTTCGGATCAATATGACCAAGATAGTGGTGGGTTCCAAGATGATGGGTATGATGATCAGAATGAAAAAGTGCAATACATGAATAACTATCAGGGTCAAAGGGGCAATTCTTCTAACCAACAGCAACAATGGAGATCCCAAGGCAATTGGGTAACAACCAAAATTCAAATTGGGGAAACCAGAACAATCAGGGTAATTCGAGTGGAAACAACAACAACTAGGGTGGAAACAACAATCAGGGTGGTTGGAACAATAGCAATCAAGGAATTCGGGGGCAAGACTTTCAAAGGTCCCCGATGTATCAACAACTAAATAATCCACCCCCACTTCCATCCCAAGGTCCTGGTTCATACCACAATGAAATAGGGAGAATCAAAATGATATTTGAATAGATTATGAAAAGAAATGCTGACTCTGATGCCCAGTTGGCATCCCACAATACTTCAATCAGAAACTTGGAGGTTCAATTAGGCCAAATCTTGCAATCCTTGAATACTCACCCTAAGGGGCTCTACCTAGTGATACGGTAGTCAACCCAAAGGGTGAGAACAATACCGGGCATGCAATAGCGGTAACTACAAGAAGTGGATGAGGCGGTGATGTGAATGCCTCCAAACAAAAAGAAATTGTGAGTGATGAAGTTTAGTTGCAAGAGGATGATATCCCTTTGGTGGTTGAGATTGTGACTGATGAGAACTTGAATGAGGAAGTGAGGATTGACATCCAAGATAACGGGGTGGAAACTCAGAATGACGTGAACCCGTCTAGGGAACACGTAATAAACATGCCGGAAACGGTTGTGCCTAAAGCCAAGGCTTCTTTGCCAAGGCCACCTCCACCTTATCCTCAAAGGCTTGCGAAGTAGAAAAATGAGAACCAGTTTAAGAAATTTATTGACATGATGAAGAGCTTATCAATTAATGTGCCTTTGGTGGAGGCTCTAGAACAAATATCGGGTTATGCTAAGTTCATAAAAGACTTAGTTACAAAGAAAAGATCCATGGATTGTGAGACCATCAAGATGACCCACCAAGTTAGTGCAATTGTGCATTCGATGGCTCCAAAGCTTGAAGATCATGGCACTTTCATTGTTCCTTGCACCATTGGGAGTGCAGACTATGCAAAATCTCAATGTGAATTGGAGGCGAGTATCAACTTGATGCCTTACTCCGTTTTCAAGACTTTGGGTATTGGGCAACCGAGGTCGACTTCCATGAGATTGCAAATGGCGGATAGAACAATGAAGAGGCCGTTTGATTATTGATGATGTTCTTGTTCGGGTGGACAAGTTCATTTTGCCTATTGACTTTGTGATCTTGGACTGTGAGGTTGATTATAAGGTTCCTATCATAATGGGAAGTCCTTTCCTTGCAAATGGGAAGGCCTTAGTTGATGTGGAAGCAGGGAACTCACCTTCCGGGTGGGTGATGAAAAAGTGATCTTTCATGTGTGCAAGTCAATGAAGCAGCCCAATAGTATGGAAGTGTGCTCTTTTGTGGATCTTGTCATGGCAGTGATAGTTGATGATACTAGTGCAATGATTAATGTGGAGGACCCTCTAGAAGCAGTGTTGTTGAATCGTGATGTCAATGAGGATGAAGGTCGGGTGGAGTGTTTTAATGCTTTACATGGAATAGGATCTTACTCTTATGAGCCTCGGAAACTCTCTTTGAATCTTAATAATAGAAAGACTCCATCAACAAAGCCCTCAATCGAGGAACCTCCCGTATTGGAGTTGAAGCCATTGCCTCCATACCTCAGGTATGAATTCTTAAGCCCTAGTTCGACTTTGCCAGTTATTCTTTCCTCTTGTCTTACTAACATGCAGGTAGACGCCAAATTGGCGGTGCTCCAAAAATGAAAGAAGGCAATTGGATGGACTCTAGCTAATATCCGGGGGATAAGCTCCGCCTTTTACATGCACAAGATTATTCTTGAAGATGATGCCAAGCCCTCCATAGAACATCAAAGAAGGTTGAATGAAGCTATGCAAGAGGTTGTCAAAAAGGAGGTGATCAAGTGGTTGGATGTAGGGGTTGTGTACCCCATCTCGGATAGTTCTTGGACTTCGCCGGTGCAATATGTGCTGAAGAAGGGTAGTATGACCATGGTTACCAATGCACAAAATGAGTTGATTCCCACCAGGACTGCCACTGGATGGAGGGTGTGCATGGACTACCGCAAGCTTAAGAAAGTGACCCGTAAGGATCACTTTCCATTGACTTTTCTTGATCAGATGCTAGACAGACTTGTTGGGTAGGCCTTCTACTATTTCTTGAATGGGTACTTCGGGTACAACCAGATTTTGATTGCTTCGGAAGATCAAGATCAAAACAACATTCACTTGTCTGTATGGCACCTTTGCTTTTTCTAGGATGTCATTGGGTTTGTGTAGTGCACCGGTTACATTTCAGCGGTGTATGATGGCCATATTTACCGACATGGTGGAGGACATTTTAGAGGTGTTCATGGATGACTTCAGTATTGTGGGTGATTCGTTTGATGAATGTTTGAAAAATATTGACAAGGTGTTAGCCCGGTGTGAAGAGACCAATATTGTGCTTAACTGGGAAAATGCCACTTTATGGTTAAGGAGGGCATTGTCCTTGGCCATAAGATTTCAAAGCATGGTATAGAGGTGGACAAGGCTAAAATTGAAGTGATCTCAAAGCTTCCTCCTCCTACTTCAGTCAAGGGGGTTAGGAGTTTTCTTGGGCATACGGGGTTCTCCCGAAGATTCATTAAAGACTTTTCTAAGGTAGTGAATCCCTTGTGCAAGTTATTGGAAAAAGATGTCAAGTTAGTGTTCAACGAGGAATGCATGATAGCTTTTAAACTCCTCAAGTACAAGTTGACCACCACTCATATTATTACTGCACCCAATTGGAGCTTGCCTTTTGAGCTCATGTGTGACGCAAGTGATGTTGCGGTTGGGGCGGTCTTGGGTCAAAGAGTGAATAAAATATTTCACCCGGTGTATTATGCAAGAAAAACAATGAATGATGCTCAAGTGAATTACACGGTGACAAAAAAAGAGTTGTTGGCTATTGTGTTCACAATGGAGAAGTTTAGGCCTTATCTCATGGGTGCTAAATTGATAGTCATACCGACCATGCCGCACTCCGATACTTGATGACGAAGAAGGATTCCAAAGCTCGTTTGATGAGATGGGTCTTGTTGCTTTAAGAGTTTGATTTGGATATTATAGACCAGAAAGGGTGTGAAAACCAAGTGGCAGACCACTTGTCCTACTTGGAGGAGGAGGGGAGGCCCCGTGATGGCCTTGAGATTAATTATTCTTTTCCTAATGAGTAGCTCCTCTTTGTATCAGTGAATATCATGCCATGGTTTGCAGATGTTGCAAACTTCCTTCTGACTGGTATTTTATCGTGTGAGCTCTCTTCTAACCAAAGGAAGAAGCTTAGACGGGATAGTTTGAACTACTATTGAGATGAGCCTTACTTGTTCAAGATCTACACTGACGGTGTGATCCGAAGATGTGTCCCGGAGGAGGAGCAATTGAGTATTTTGGAGGCTTGTCATTCCTCTCCCTACAGTGGTCATCATGGTGGGGCGAGGACAGCTTCAAAGGTTCTTAGTTGTGGTTTTTACTGGCCGACATCGTACAAGGATGCGGGTGATCTTGTGAAGAGATGTGATGAGTGCCAGAGAGCTGGCAGAATTTCAAAGAAGGATGAGATACCTCTCACCACCATTCTTGAGGTTGACATATTTGATGTGTGGGATATTTATTTCATGGGCCCGTTTGTAAGCTCTTATGGCAACACGTACATTCTTGTGGCCGTTGATTATGTTTCAAAATGGGTTGAGGCCGAGTCTTTACCCAATAACGAGGCCCGAAGCGTTGTGGCTTTTCTCAAGAAGAGTATCTTTACTCAGTTTGGCACTCCTAGAGCAATCATTAGTGATGGAGGGTCTCATTTTTGCAATAAGGCATTTGACACTTTACTTGCAAAGTATGGTGTCAATTACAAAGTTTCTACCCCTTACCATACTCAAGCTAGTGGGCAAGTTGAAGTCTCCAACCGGGATATAAAGAGTATATTGTCAAAGACGGTCAATGCAAATAGGACCAATTGGTCAAAGAAATTGGATGATGCTCTTTGGGCTTATAGGACTGCTTACAAACCTCCGATTGATATGTCTCCGTACCGGTTGGTATTTGGGAAAACTTGCCATCTACTGGTCGAGTTAGAGCCCAAGGCCATGTGGGCTTTGAGGAATTTAAATCTTGAATGGGATGTGGCAGCAAATCTTCGTGTGGAGCAGCTTAATGAACTTGATGAATTCCGATTTCATGCCTACTCCAGCTCATCCTTGTATAAGGACAAGATGAAGTACCTTCATGACAAGTATGCTCGTGGCAAAGAGTTCAAAGTGGGTGATTTAGTTCTCTTGTTCAATACCCGGTTATATCTGTTTCCGGGAAAGCTTAAGTCGAAATGGAGTAGACCTTTTGAAGTGGCGCTTGTGAATCCATTTGGTGCACTTGACTTGAAAAACAAAAATGGAGAGATCTTCAGAGTAAATGGGCACAGAGTCAAGCACTATCTTGGCAAGATTGATGACAGCCATGTGGTGGCAATGATCCATCTAAAGTGATTTAGTGTTAACTTGCGTCGTGCCGTGACATTAAATCAAGCGTTTCTTGAGAGGCAACCCATGTGTCTTTCTTTTTGTTTTTCTTTGATTTTCTTCTTAGTGTAAGATTTGTTTTTGGACTAACTAGTTGTGATATGTGTGTAGGGCTATTTTAATGCAGTGCAGGACCAAATTGGAAAAAAATGTTGCACTCTCTGAGTTTGGACCGCTGCCGCACTGCATTTTTTGCGGCCGCAATGGCCTTATTGTGGGGGCAAAATTTGATTGCGGTCTGCAGTGCTAAATAGTCAAAAATAGAGGTTCTCTGAAGTTTTCACCGCGGCCGCAATGCATTTTTTGCGGTCCACGATGCACTACCACGGCCGCAGATCATTTTTAGCGGTCCGCGGTGAAGTCCTTGTCAGTGCCTTCTGAGTTTAATTACCGCGGTCCACGGTGGATTTTTCGCGGTTCACGGTGGGTAAGTAGTGTGGGTCCCAAGTCTTTTTCTATAAATAGGACCTCAGCCCCCTATTACACTTTTCGCTTTTTCAATTCTCTCACATTACTAAGTACTGTTCACTCACGCCCTAATTTTCACAACACAAGAATTGAGCTTCATCTGTATTACATCTCACTTCTAGTACTGCAAATCTATCCTTAGTCTTTCATTTTGTTTTAGTTTCTTTTAATTTGATAGTTCGTACTTCTTCTTTTTCCTTTTTCTTTCAATCTTTAACTTAGGGTTATATAATGTTGTTTAGATTAGGTTTTAATTAGTCAAATATGGTGATTAACTACCTAGTGGGTTGATAATGTGTTGTTTAAGGCTAAATTGCACAAAAATTTGAAACCCTAGGTCTTTGATGCTTCGTTTTGCCTACCGCGGTTGATTTTTTTGTGGTCCGCGGTGCCTCTCCGGGATTGTGATGTATTTTTTTCGCGGTCCGCGATGGTAAACTTCAGAGAGGTAAGTTTGAAAGACCGCGGTTGATTTTTTGCAATTTGTGGTGCCTCACTGCGGACGCGATGCAATTTTTTGTGGGCCACGGTGATCTTATTCAGAGTGTGGGTAGTTTGATCCCCACCCCACAGCGGTTCGCGGAGCTATTTCTCGCGGTCCGTGGTCAACTGTTTCCAATCATACTCTTTACTGTTTCTTCTGGTACTGTGATACTAACAAACATTAACTGAATTCTCCTTGCAGACAATGGTTAAATCACGAGGAGGTGGTGAAAATAGAAAGGAAAAAGAGAGTCCTCCAGGGGTAGGGGATGAGGAATGATAAGATTGACCCGACATGTTCGGAAAGTAATTGGGGAATCAAGAAAACAAATCAAAGTTGCAGATAGAGCTATTTCCCATTCAGAGGAAAGTGAGTATTTGCCCTCCCGGGAGGCATCTAAGTCTGATTCAGTGCCGAAATTTGTACCTGACTTCCCAGGGAGGTTTAGGTTGACAGATGTACCCACACCTCCGGCCTCTCATACTGATCAAGCTTCAGTTCAAGTTTCTTCTGAGGGCTCAGCAGAGAGCAGTGATAGAGCAGCATCTACTACACCCATAGCTTTAACACCCGGAGACGATCCCATTGATGAAGAAGAAGGGGGAGAACCCCAAACAAGGGGTGTGGAAAGAACCACAAACTCGGAAGCTTGGCAAAAGAGATTTGTTAGTGAGATTGCATACCACTCCGAGAGTGGTGGCCCGAAAGGAAATTGATTCTTGAGCGAAAATTCATTGAAGGGGACCTTCTGCCTCACAACCCTAATGTGAAGAGGCAATTCAAAGGGAGACCGGGCTTGGAATATTTTACAAGCAAAGTCTGGGATGCAAACGAGCACTTAGTCAAGGAGTTCTATACTAATGCCGCCCACATAAAAAAGGGCGCTAAAGTGACTAAGGTGCGGAATTTGATAATGAAGTTTGATGGGAAGACAATTAATGACTACCTAGGCTTTCCTGAGGAAGATGAATCATTATACCTAGAAAAGGTGGCATTGAATGAGGTAGCCCATCCGTGGTTAACAGAATACCTAGCATTCCCAAGTACCACCCTAGCATGGTTGACATCAGGAGTTCAAATTTTGAATAAAACTTTAAATTTCGGGGAAAAGGGGCGGGAGACTTTCATATGCAACAAGGTGGACCCCACTACCCATGAGAACTCTTTACCGGTCTCCTAGGCGATATTGGTGGCATCTATTATGGCAGGGTACCCGATTAATATCGGGAATGTTATGACTAGGGTGATCACTAGAGTGGTCAATGAGGGTGATAAATCATACCCCTTCCCGCACTTCCTTACAATTTATTCTGAGGACTAAGACATGGAGAAAAGGAAGTTTGATATGAAGGTGAAACCAAAAATGCCCTTTTCGTGGTATAGCCTCAAGGCCGATGACAACCCCAAAGGCAAAAATCCTAAAGGCAAAGCCACTGCTTCTACTGGCCAGTCTAAAGATCCAGTAGTAGTAGTCGTTTCTTCTCAGCCTCCTAAAGCCACACAAGATATTCCTTCCGGACCATCTATCTCCACTTTAGATATTCCATCATCCTCAGCCTACCCATTGACTGCCCACCGTTTGAGCCAAACACTTGTTAGTATCAACAACTGGATGCAGACAACTACTTCTAAGTTGTTTGTGCTTTCTAGCTCGATGGTAGCCCAGTCTGTACCCCCACAACCACAGGTTCCAGCTTCAGTGGAGGAGACTCTAAAGGAGCTTCTGTACAACCAGAAGAAGCTCCTGGAGAACCAGCTATTGATTCTGGATGCTATAGGTGCTCATAGAAAGTCACTAAAGGAGCCGACCAAAGAGACAAAGAAGTTGAGAAAGACTCGAGCCTCAAAGGAGTCTGTGAAAGAGTTGAGGGTAGAAGTAGAGAAGATGAAGGCTGCTGACCATCTCCCATTGGATCTACTGTTGTATGATCAGCCTCCAGTAGCTCAGACTGAGCCGAAGTATGAGCAGGAGTTGGAGAGGGCACCAAAGAGGAGGAGAGTGATTCCCCAGACAGATGATGCAGTGATTGAGTTGGAGGACCCTTAGGGAGGTTCCTCTAGCCAGCCATAGGTCTCAGAGCAGCCTCAGGTCCTAGAGAAGGCACAGATTATAGGGATCCAGTCACAAGTTCCCGAGCAGTCACAGGACCCAGGGACCTAGGCTCATGACCCCATGCAGACGGAAGACCCATAGGGAGTTCTCTTTACTCTCTATATTCTTTTTGAGCTTATTTTTGTCTAGTTAGCATTAAGGACAATGCTAGCTTTCATTTGAGGGGGTAACCTTATTTTAATGATGTTGGACTGTAATTATGATACTATTTTCTTTTTTGTCATGCTTTTTCACTTTTGGTATGTATATAACTCTACTTTTTATTCGACTTTTTGTTATTGATTCTAGTTTGGTCTATATATAAAGTTACTCTCATGTATATATTCATCTACCCCCCCCCTTTTGTACATATTCAGTTTACTGTCCACTTTTTACTTTGTTTACCGTAAAAATGGTAAAATCAATTAAATTTGTTGATGGGACTCTAAAAATACGTGATCTATTTTTATGCTAGTTTGTTAAGCAGTTGATTCTATGTATATGAGATTTATAGACAAAATAAAGTTAAGGAGGGAGATATAACCAAACTGATAGGCCAGTTACTTGGGACCTCGGGCTTGTCGATTCTAGGCCTCAAGGTCGATTCCGGGGCTCGGTCACGAGCTATTAAGGATAATCGGGGTAGGGCTAATAGTTATGCTAAGATCAATAGAGGCTCTTTATGGCCAATGATAGGTAATAAATAATGAACAAATATGGAGATAATAAATGAAAGCAATAATATTAAGAGAGAGTATATGAGAGAGCAAAGAGAGTGTTCTTATATATTTCTTATGGAGCAGTTGGAGCAACAGGGTCTTACAAAGTGTCAAGGTTCCCCTTTTTATAGAAGGGGAAATCCCATCATAGTACAAAATACATTAATGATAAAGAAATCGGGATGGGACAGCTGGCTAACTTCATGATGCAGGCTCAGACTAGATTCAGACTAGCCTGACAGATTTGCCGACCCTGGCTGCACCCTTCGGGAACTCCCCATATCTATTGGGATTGAGGCCAACATTATCCCTAGGTCGGGTGTCGATAGACCTAGAGGTAGGGTACTCGGTCCGTGGTCTCGAGCCTTCGAGGTAATCTTCTGAGATGCCTTGTAAACGAGAAATTGGTTCCTCCAATTTTGCCGTATACAGATAGTCCCCGCATTTCTTAGAGAGGAGTGACAAGAAACGATTTTGACATCCGACTCTTTGGACTTCCCGTAATGACATCATACTAACTGTGCAAGCCTCCATGGTTACCGAAATGTTTCGCGTTTTGCTTCTCCATGATCATTCAACGTATTGTGGTTTCTCATTCTCCTAGTCATAATGTCGTTATCAAGTACTTATTCATTCCTCCTTTCTCGCTATCTTTATTATTTGTCGTTCACCATGTTTGAGGCCCATGGCCTCAAGATTGTATGGCGGTACTTCTATCACGAATGTCATGTCCTGTCTCCTGGACCTTCTCTGGTCGAGCGAGATTATGATGTTTTTTTATTGTTGTTGTCGTTGTCTTGAGACGACGAAGCAGAGGGTCGATTTCCTCTGACCTGAGGAAATATTTGGATTATGCATCGCTGCTCAAGAGGGGGCTCGGACTATACACCGTTACTCACCTCCCCTGATTATCCGGTGCGGTCCCTCACTCCCTTTGCTTTCCATGGAGTGAGGTGGTATTATCTACTAATTGTTGCATCTCGCACCGAGGCAACGTCTCAAGAAGTGGCTTTTCAATAATAGCCTAGCGAAATCCATACTAGCCAGATTTTTCACCCAGCCACTTCTTTATTCCTTCCTGCCTCTTCCGCGTCACTTTGCTCTTCTCCATCGCTTTCCTCTTCGTCGTCTACCCTTTTGAAGATGCCATTCTGGGGAATCGAGATAAGATGCCTGAGGGGAATGTGCTTGGAAGATATTGTTTTTGAGGATGCGTGCCTAAGGAGATGATGCCCGAAAATGTTGCTGCCGAGGATGCACCTTTGAGAATAGACTAGGCTCTTAGGCTTTTACTATATGTACACCTTCGTGCTTCTTTGTTCCAGTGTAAGGACCCCTCGTGGGCTTTTGTAACCGATTGTTTCATGAATACAAAGATATTTCTCCAATTTGTCTTCGATGCTTGCTATATTCTTTTATGTTCGTAGAGACTCTGAATGCATGACTCAGTCTGCTATTGCCAATATCAAACCCGGGTGTGAGTATTCGTTCTGGCCTTTGGTCAATTAATATGTCCTTGCGAGGAACCCTTTGTGATCCCTCGGATCGATCCTGGATCGAGCCAATGAACTCTGGTCGCTAGGACCTTGACTTCGAGTTGAATAAAAGTAACGTTTGGACCTTGAAATCATGGTTTATTACTTTAACTCCATGGTAACCTTTGAGAAGAAATTTGCTCGGAGGCCTGTGGACAGGGACTGCCTTTGATCTCACGAGGGCAGTCCCCGAGCGGAGATTCGTTCAAATTCAGACCACCTGGAAACTCGCTCTAGGCGTAGTGTAAATAACTTTAGGGTGCTGTAGATAGATTTTGAAAGAGGGTTTGTCCGGTCTCAGACGGTACCCCGGGGCCAAGCCCATACGGGTGGAGTTTAAATGCTTATTTCCTTGGAGCCTGATTCCCTTTTGACAAAAACCCCCGAGGTCGGGTACCACCTCGGGTCTTGTAATGATGTCATTAACTTCCTGGAGCCTAACCTTCCCTTTAATGGAGATCCTCGAGGTCGGTTACCATCTCGGTGCTGGTGAAGGTGTCATCGGCTTCCTGCTGCCTAGCCTTATCCTGATGGAGGTCCTCGAGGTCGAGTACCACCTCGAGAATGGCGATGTTGTCGGCTTCCTGGAGCTTAAATTTCTTCTGGTGGAGATCCTCAAGGTCGGGTACTGTCACACCTTCTTTTTACCATCCGAGGGGTATATAAGGGAGTTTTTCCAATTAAAGTGACATTATTCGAAATGGGATTATTTTATTCAATTTCAGAGTCACCACTTGGAATATTTAGGGTGTCCCAAGTCACTGGTTTATTTTAAATCCCAAATCGAAGAGAAATTTGACATTATTTAAAAGTCTGCGAACCAGAAATTCTAGATAAGGAATTCTGGTAACGCGGGAGACGGTGTTAGGCATTCCTGGGTTCCGTGGTTCTAGCACGGTCGCTTAAACTATTAAAAATTGGCCTATTATCTGATTTACTACATGTTTTAACCCTATTGTACATTTTTAACTTTATAAACCACCTTTAATTATTTAAACCGCTTTTAAGATTTATGGAATTATTTCTTGAACAAGTTACGATTGTCGTACACTTGTTTGTTTTGGATCACGCCGCGAACCACGCTACATGAAATGCACTCGCGATTCACGATATGTTTATTTTATTAATATTAAAATTTGTCATGATCAGGTCACATGAAATGCACACCCAAATTGGGGATTACGTATCACAAGTACGTTACGTGAATCGTACCCATAACTATGATAATTTCATTATAACGCGCCTAAAGCAATTAGCGCATTTAAATTATTTTCCTAATATTTTAGATTGTTGGGATGCCAAATTTATGGACGGGATATTATTGGGGAGCAAATAGGCTAGATAACATGATCTATTACTTGGCCAGATTTCTTATGGTTCAAGACCCACATTATGGCCCATTCTTATTACTTGCCAAGAAAGAAACAACTCCAAATTTTCCATCTACCCAATTAAAAGCATTTATTCAAAAAACCAAGAGTAGACGAGATACATCACAATCGAAATAAAAACTAATTAAAACAATTTAAACGAAAACTAAGACATGCTACTCAAACAACGTAAAATCACAAATCAACCAACACGCGCACCAAACTATCATAACAAAATGAAACGAGAATGAAAATTGAGAAATGGACCTTTTATTGATGCACAAAGTTGAAAATTGCAAATCAATCGGGCTAAACAAAGCAACAATCATTGGACCGAGATACCGAAATTACAAACCGGAACCTCGAATCGACACTAGAAAGCTCGAAACCCAAATCGACCTCAGACAAATGATAAACTAAAACCTCCTAATATCTGACAACACGCTGATGTAGTCTTTCGACTTCCTAAATTATTGACTTGAATTTATCTGAATTAGCTTTTGATATATCATCACTCTCATCAGAAATACGAGACTTAACGGAGAGATAATGAGATCGAAGAACTCTGCATAGTCCAACAATGTCTTCTTCTGTTGATACTCCTCCATTACTTTCTGCTCCTCTATTTCATACTTTTACAAATAGTAAATTTCCTCAATAGTCAACATGATGTCAAATCTCGAAATAGTGAACTGAAGTCCAAAACCAAAAGCTTGTGGCTTTTTAAGTCCTTAGTTCAGTGGTTTTAGCCTAAATATATATTAGGAGTAATAATGATGTCCAGGAGTATTAGCTGCTTTAGGGTATAGATCACAAGCTCACGATTTTGGAGGTGAGATTAGGCTGTCGTTCTTCACTTAGAGTGTCGGTCTAGCTCTAAGAATAAAAAACTTAGGGTAGGGTTTCTATAATTGGGTATTTTATATGGATGTGGGAAGGAATGGTGGCCATTGGATTAGAAAGAAATAGATGGCTAAGATTAAATCTAGCACTTAAGTAGGCTAATGAGTTGGGAAGAATGGGCTAAGGGTAATTGGGTTGGACCATGTCCTTTGGGTTTGAACTTAGGCTAAAAAGATCAAATAATACAATATATCTATAAAAATGTAAAAATCACTCTAAATTAAAATAAACTAATATAAAACTAAAACGCGTGAAACTACTTTTTTTTGTATTTTCAAATGTTATAATACTATAAATATAAATATACTAATTGACTTTAACCTAAAGATAAAAAAATATTTTTTTTGTAATTTTTTACTTTTTGTGATAAAAATAAAGTAAAAGAGTCAGCACTATTTAGAATAGTGATACTAAACCTAAATTAAATGTTTACGCTAAAATGTGTAAAATCTTGGGGAGGGTCAAAAATTACATGTCTGCAGCTGCCCCTCTTTGACTGAAAACGCGAAGAGTTTTCAGACAAAGAACGGCGAGACAGGGTTTTTGACCCGACCCTTATTTAGAGAGACCAATAACTAAGAGAAAGGAGAATGTGACCGAGCCCTGGTATCTGAGCTACCTACATATCCTTGGCTATAAAGGAATCAGGCCACGTGTAGTTCAGAATTAGGAAGAGTGATGGAGTACCGAGGTGGAGAGCCGATTGAGGTTCCGGTCTGCGGTCCTATTATTACATCAAAAATCAAAATTGAAAAGACTAACTAAGCCTATCAGCTACGAGTTACAAGATTCCTATCTATGAGTCTTCTGAAGCTTGATCTCACTTGAATGGTTCTTCATGCGTACTTTAGATTTGAACCTTGGCGCTTGCTAGCTGCAGGTGCTAGTTCATTCTTCTTCACCTTTTGGATCAAGACCGGACATGTAGAGCTCATGACCTCAACCACATCTTGAGCAGTTCATATCTTTTTCCTGCTTCTGCATTTTGGATTCACTTCTTTTTTATTTTTTCCCTTTTTTTTCTTTTTTTTAGATTGAGACTACTTCTGTTGGTCATCTCAGATTGTTGACTCGCATTCTTGCCGCGAGCTTCTGCTACTTCTAACTTGAATTTAGTTCTGAAATAACTTCCCTTGTTCTTCAGGTGGGCGCCTGCTACTACGATAAAACAGACAAAATAAAAGAAACTTTTCTGTCTTAGTTTGGTATCGGGAACATCTGTGAGTGTTAATCGAGTCCTCTTATCCAAAAGAGTTCTATGAATTTAAAAGACAAATCCCATTATCCAGGAGGGTCCTAAAAACTTAAAACTACATCCCATTATCCAACAGGGTCCTGAAAAACTTTAAAATTAAATCTCATTATCCAGGAGGGTCCTAATTTCAAGACAACTAAAGATTGATAACTTAAGAAAACTAAAAATTGACCCCCTTTTTTAATTATTATCCTAGGATAATAGTCATCGGACTAGATTTTCTATCTTAGGAGAAAGATTCATCAGTCTAAAATTTTGATCATAGGAGAAAGTTCATCAGACTAGGTCTCTTTTCTTTTTTTTTCTTTTTTTTTGTTGGTATCTTAGGAGAAAGATTCATTAGACTAAGATTTCTATCCTAGGAGAAAGATTTATCAGACTAGGTTTCTTATCTTAGGAGAAAGATTCATCAGACTAAGATTTCTATCCTAGGAGAAAGTTCATCAGACTAGGTTTTCTATCTTAGGAGAAAGATTCATCAGACTAAGATTTTGATCCTAGGAAAAAGTTCATCAGACTAGGTCTTTTTTTATTATCTTAGGAGAAAGATTCATCGGACTAAGATTTTGATCCTAGGAGAAAGTTCATCAGACTAGGTTTTCTATCTTAGGAGAAAGATTCATCAGACTAAGATTTTGATCCTATGAGAAAGTTCATCAGACTGGGTCTTTTTTTATTATCTTAGGAGAAAGATTCATCAGACTAAGATTTTGATCCTAGGAGAAAGTTCATCAGACTAGATCTTCTATCTTAGGAGAAAGATTCATCATACTAAGATTTTGATCTTAGGAGAAAATTCATCAGACTAGGTCCATTTTTTCGGTATCTTAGGAGAAAGATTCATCAGACTAAGATTTCTATCCTAGGAGAAAGTTCATCAGACTAGGTATTCTATCTTAGGAGAAAAATTCATCACACTAAGATTTTGATCCTAGGAGAAAGTTCATCAGACTAGGTCTTCTATCTTAGGAGAAAAATTCATCAGACTAAGATTTCTATTGGGAGGAAAATCCATCAGACTTGGACTTTTATCGTAGGAGGAAAAAATGTGAAGATCAATGGCAAGATTTTATGCACAATAGCAAGACAAATAAAGGCAAAGATTTGAGAAACTTCCCTTTGTCGGCTCTTCTCTTATTTTCTTTTTCTTCTCTTTTTTTTTGTTTTTTTTTTGAACCACTTTCCTTGCACTGCTTTTTTCCTGTTTCACACAAAGAAAATTTTGTCAGTTTTGAAAATGGTGGTCGGTTTGTGGCATTGAGTCTTGGGCAGCTTGGCTTCTACTTAATCAGCTTGAGTCGGTTTCAAGAGACTGCTCTGCATCAACCCTGATTGTTTCACACCCAGCACCATTTGTATTTGCGGCTCAATCAGCCTTATCCCAACTGGAGATTTTTGCTTAGGTGACCTTTTCTGATATCTTGAATGACTTCCTACTTTTTGAGCAATTTGTCTGTCAGAGAGAATCACCAGTTATCTTTGCTTGCGCCAAGTAGGCTGACAAGAGTCTTTTGGGGAAGCCTTTGCATGAATTCTCAAGGTATATTGACAGCAACAACTGAATGTGCTGGCCAAATTTACTTTATACAACTGAAAAGCAGGTAGCAGATTTTGAAATCTTTCCTTGCTTGTTTTGATAAGAACTGGCTCAGAGTGAAGGACACAATGATGTAAAGAAACAAGTTTTAACAAGAAATGCCCCTGTCGGAAGGATAGAAGAAAGATTTTTTTAATAACTAGCCTTAATGATCATGACATGCATTTTGGAATCAACGGCCTGATCTATCAAACTAATCTAATTTTCCTTTTTATCATTCTTATGACCTTTGAAGTCGGGCATGTTCGCGCCAATCCTTTGAACCGGCTTCATCACTCACTTTCGACTAGTGGTGCCCCGAGGAGTTTTCACCAACAAGTCTCTCTCATTTATTCATCTTTGCTTATCGTCGCCATACAGTGCCTGTGAGAGTTTTGACTAGTAAGACTCTCTCATTTTTCTTTTTCTTTTTCTTTTGTAAGCAACTTGACAGTGTTCTGTGTTGCGTGACAACTGTTGCTCATTGCATGCATCTTCTTGGCATTCTTGAAGGTTGATCAGGAGGTCTTTATTTGGAAGGCTTTTGGATATGAGTAAGAAGAAAGGACGTCATGAAGGCTCAAAATATACTCAAAGTAAAGGGGGTTGTAGACTTACAACTCTTGGAATCGACTCTTTCCAAAGTGAAATAAAATCTTTGCCCCAGTTTTAGCTATTGGGGTTTTTTTTGGAATTTTTTTTCTTTCTTTTTCTTTGAATTCTTGTTTGGTTGGACCGAACCGTGAGGCTGCCTACGTATCCTTTTTTTTAAGGAATCAGGTCAAACGTAGTTCAAACATCTGACCTAATTAATTTTTTTTCATCTTCCTTTTTTGTTGTTTTTGTTTTTTGCTTTTTTTTCCTTGTTTGCCCCAGCTTCTATTTTCTGGGGGCATGAACCTTCGACAGTTCTTTTCTTCTTCTTCTTCTTCTTTTTACTTGACTTTCTAAGAATTGCCCCAGTTTGTACTCTTGGGACATGGACTTTTTTTCTTTTTCTTTTTCTTTTGATTAATATTTTTGATTTTTTGACTTTTGACTCTAAACTTGATTCCAAAAGAGGGTGGTCAAAGAAACTAACACAGGCTCAAAAGGGGTAGCGAAGGATATAAAGTGTTTGGATAGCAAAAAAGGGGTCTCCCAGCCTCGAGAATGCTAATTATAGTATCCTTTTGTGATCACAACATTGATGAGCATGTCTGTCTTTTTGGGTCTTTTTCAGTGTAAAACCGTATGAGTAATACTTTCCTCGTTGTGAATGACCCTTGTCAATTTGGGTGATTTTTCTTGGATTTTGTCTTGATTTAGAAGATGCATTTTGCCAAAAAACTGATCCATTTCAAGTTGTCTGGAATACACCTTCTTTTAAAAAATATTTTTATCTCTTAGTGATAAACAGACTTCAACCCGTCCGATCATCCTTAAGCCCGATCTTCTCAATGATTCAAAAGGTAGAGATCCTTAGCTATTATGAGCATGACTACTTTTGTTCCATGTAAACTTGGCTCATAATTATTTTTCAAATGTTTCATGTCTCTATTCATCTTCAAAAGTGCATCTTTCTCACTTATCCAATTTAAGACTAAATCAGTTTTTAAGATCTGGCCAAAAATTTCGCATGCATGGCATGTCACTAGAACTAGCGTGAAAAGAATTATGCACAAAATAGACACACAGTGACTGGCTGCCCTTTTTTTATTGAATAAAGGATATAAGGGTCTGATAACACAAAAAGAAGAAGAAAAGACGACAAAATAAGCTACCATGACTCCGTTCTGTCTAAAAGAAGAGTGACTTTCCAGTTGCTAAGCGACATCTAGCCACAGACTTGCACATTAGCATTACTACGGTATTCGACCATTTTTATTGCTATGGATTAAGTACTCAAATTTTGACTTTTGATCAAACTGTTCCCCATATTGGCTGTCATATTTCTGGATTGACAACATGGTAATTTCAAGGCAACTAATTTACTAAAGGACTTGGAAGAATTCTTATGTCTCCCCATCATCAAATCATTCCCGAGCAGGCCATGTCCTATTGCTCAAATCTGGTAAAGTCAACCTCACATTTGCCTCCATTATTTGATTTTTCACTGCCCACTTGCCTACTTGCTTTTTTGTGACTTTGGGTCAACAACAGTGGTGTTTGTTCCATTGGTTGAGAAGATACTTTTATTTCCGAGGGTTCTTGGATTTTTTTTGTGACTCGCCATTGCAAACCAACAAACCGACCACCCTTAACTAGTTTTTATGTCAAAACAACAAGCACGTTAGAATAAACACTCTCTTTCTTTTTTCCTTTTCTCTCTTTTCCCTTTTTTTTGTTTTTTTCTCTCTCTTTTTTTTGTTTTTTTTTCTTTCTTTTTTTTTAAATTATTTGATCGAACCTGATGTGGGTTGCCTACGTATCATGTTGGAACATGAATCAGATCTGCATAGCTCGGAAAGATCAGGAATAAAGTAAATAAACTAACTTTTTTGGATTTTGGATTTTTTGGAAGAAAGACTTATTAAGAAGAAAGAATTTTTTTTTTTTGCATTTCGATTTGTTTGTATTGTTGATAATTTTTTAAAAGAAAGACATCTAAAGAAGAAAGAAAATATTCTTTTTTGAATTTCGACTTCTTCTTTTTTTTTTTTGGAACTTCGAAAGAAAAACTTCTAAAGAAGAAAGGAAATATTTTTGGATTTTGAACTTTTATTTTAAATTTATGAAAGAAATACTTCTAAAGAAAAGAGAAAATATTTTTTGAATCTTTGAGTTTTATTTTGAATTTTCGAAAGAAGAATGAAAATATTTTTGTAATTTGATAGAGATTAAAAGAAAATATTTTTGTATTTTATTTTTAAAAAAATTTGGATTTAAACGAAAGACTTTCTAAAGAAGGAAGTAAAGGAAAATATATTTGGATTTTTTTTTTTGAAAAATGGGGTCTAAAAGAAAGACTTTCTAAAGAGGGAAGTAAAGGAAAATATTTTTTGATTTTTTTTGAAAGTTATGGGCCGGAACCGATGAGGTTTGCCTACGTATTTCACATCCGGTGAGAATCAGACCCGCGTAATTCGGTCAGTTTTGATAGATCAGGGGAAACATGACTTTTGAAAATAGCGGCTTATTTTGGTAGAGTTTCGGAGTTTTCCAAATACCTACCTCTCACTTTTGGTTTTTTTTTTTTTTGAATTTTCCTTTTTTTGTTTTTCTTTTTTTTCTATTCTAGAATCCAATCAACATGCAAGCCGAAACAAACAGATACACAAGTAGGACGTAAGATGCATCAGGATGGTCTTTTAATTTGGGTACACCTGTCCTAGACGGACCCAACCTTTGTGTTGAGTCCCCAAAGTCAAATGCATGTGATGCAAACAAGCGTTCCTACAAGGGATCCGGCATGAGGCTATGTTATTCTAGGTTTAAAACTTGGGTGTATTATTCTAGACCTGGCTTACCCGAGCGGACAGCTCGAGCCGAGGGGGGGCAGCGTACAGCGTACCGAGAATACAAAAGCTTTACCGGCTTTGCAACATGTCCGAACCTCATTCTAAAATTGGGATATGACCCTAACAGAAAAGAAGTCACATGAAGTGCACACTTCCCAGATGATTTAGAAGATTCAGAGAGGAGAAGGGTTTCGTAATAATTTATATACAGTTCAAGTAAAATCAAAGCGATAAAAAGCGGTATTTGGCACATTAGGCTCAAACATGTAAAAATCAGATAATAAAGCCAAGTAAACATCACATTAACAAGCACAAATTCTTGAACCCTGAATCAGAGATTCTGGGTTCTTATCCCCAACAGAGTCGCCAGAGCTGTCACACCTCCTTTTTATACCCGAGGGGTATATAAGGGAGTTTTTCCAATTAAAGTGACATTATTCAAAGTTGCGCGAATGCATACCTCAATTTATTTTTAGAAAAATCATATTTATGTTACGCGAACATATGCGTAATCACGAAAAATCGAGGAGAAATTTGACTTTATTTAAAAGTCTGCGAACCAGAAATTCTAGATAAGGAATTCTATTAACCCGGGAGAAGGTGTTAGGCATTCCTGGGTTCCGTGGTTCTAGCACGGTCGCTTAAACTATTAAAAATTGGCCTATTATCTGATTTAGTACATGTTTTAACCCTATTTTGCATTTTTAACTTTATAAACCACTTTTAATTATTTAAACCGCTTTTAAGATTTATGGAATTATTTCTTGAACAAGTTACAATTGTCGTACACTTGTTTGTTTTGGAACACGCCGCGAACCACGCTGCATGAAATGCACCCGCGATTCACGACATGTTTATTTTATTAATATTAAAAGTTGTTATGATCGGGTCACATGAAATGCACACCCGAATTGGAGATTACGTATCACAACTACGTCACGGGAACCCTACCCGTAGCTATGATAATTTCATTATAACGCGCCTAAAGCAACTAGCGCATTTAAATTATTTTCCTAATCTTTGAGATTGTTGGGATGCCAAATTTATGGACGGGATATTATTGGGGAGCAAATAGGCTAGCTAACATGATCTATTACTTGGTCAGATTCCTTATGGTTTAAGACCCACATTATGGCCCATTCTTATTACTTGCCAAGAAAGAAACAACTCCAAATTTTCCATCTACCCAATTAAAAGCATTTATTCAAAAAACCAAGACTAGATGAGATACATCACAATCGAAATAAAAACTAATTAAAACAATTTAAACGAAAACTAAGACATGTTACTCAAACAACGTAAAATCACAAATCAACCAACACGCGCACCAAACTATCATAACAAAATGAAACGAGAATAAAAATTGAGAAATGGACCTTTTATTGATGCACAAATCTTAAAATTGTAAATCAATCGAGCTAAATAAAGCAACAATCCTTGGACCGAGACACCGAAATTACAAACCGGAACCTCGAATCGACATTAGAAAGCTCACAACCCAAATTGACCTCAGTCAAACGATAAACTAAAACCTCCTAATATCTGACAACACGCTGATGTAGTCTTTCGACTTCCTCAATTATTGACTTGAATTTATCTGAATCAACTTTTGAGATATCATCTCTCTCATCAGAAATACGAGACTTAACGGAGAGATAATAAGATCGAAGAACTCTGTGTAGTCCAAAAGTGTCTTCTTCTGTTGATACTCCTCCATTACTTTCTGCTCCTCTATTTTATACTTTTACAAATAGTAAATTTCCTCAACAACCTAACATGATGTCAAATCTCGAAACAGTGAATTGAAGTCCAACCAAAAGCTTGGTGGCTTTTTAATTACTTAGTCCAGTGGTTTTAGCCTAAATATATATTAGGAGTAATAATGATGTCAAGGAGTGTTTGCTGCTTTGGGGTATAGATCACAAGCTCACGATTTTTGAGGTGAGATTAGGCTGTCGTTCTTCACTTAGAGTGTAGGTCTAGCTCTACGAATTGAACTTTTAGGGTAGAGTTTCTATAATTGGGTATTTTATATGGAGGTGGGAAGGGATGGTGGCCATTGGATTAGAAGGAAATAGATGACTAATATTAAATCTTGCACTTAAGTAGGCTAATGGGTTGGGAAGAATGGGCTAAGGGTAATTGGGTTGGACCATGTCTTTTAGGTTTGAACTTAGGCTAAAAAGACCAAATAATACAATGTATCTATAAAAATATAAAAATCACTCAAAATTAAAATAAACTAATATAAAACTAAATACTACGCGTGAAACTAATTTTCTTTTTGTATTTTCAAATGCTATAATACTATAAATATAAATATACTAATTGACTTTAACTTAAATATAAAAAAATACTTTTTTGTAATTTTTACTTTTTGTGATAAAAATAAAGTAAAAGAGTCAACATTATTTAGAATAGCGATACTAAACCTAAATTAAATTTTTACGCTAAAATGTGTAAAATCTTAGGGAGGGTCAAAAACTACTTGTCTACAGGTACCACCTCGGTGCTGGCAAAGGCGATACTGGCTTCCTAGAGCCTAACTTCTTCCTGATGAAGGTTCTCGAGGTCGGGTACCACCTTGGGACTGGAGATGATATTTATAGTCGGTTTTGAGGTAGGCGGGTCGTTGCTGTTTTGTCCATATATCTACATGGACGTTTTTTGCTTTTTAGGGGATCCCACCATTTTAAGTCGTTGCCCTTCTTTTTCTGCGCTAGCCTTTCGCTACTCCAGCACTAACGCATTTGCACATATCCCTGCTTTAGTTTTCTAATTTCATCATAGCTATGGCTGCTATGTTGGGGTCTATCCGACAGAGAGGGGTGAGCTCCGCCTCCGGCATTCAGGACCAACGAGAGTATGCTTTGCAGGTTGCTTCTTCGATAGAAGAAGAACATCTTGGGTTAGTGAGAAAGGATCGCGGATGGGGGGAAGAGGTAGTGTTACAGATACTTTCCCCAGGTGACGGCATCATGGATCGTGTCGAAAGATTCTTGAATGTGTACACATACCTTTTCACGTTGGGCCCTCTTGACAGGGTTGTGCTCGAATTCTGCCTAGAGTATTGGGTTACCTTGGCGCAGATCCATCCGTCATTTTGGCGAACAATGTTGATGATGAGATTTTTCGCGTAAAAGGCGGGCTTGACTTTACCCTTAGTCACCTTATCAGGCTGTACCGTCCCTTCCACTATCGAGGTCTACTGACCTTGTGATATCGATCGACCACGCCCTTTATTGTTGACGATGAGGAAGACATAGATCGGGGGTGGATGAGTCTCTTCATCTGGATGCGGACCGCTGACATTGTCCCCGTGGAGCTCATGTCATTCCCTGAGGAATGGAACTATACTCGTAAGTGGTGCATTTCGTGCTTTCTCAGTTCTGTCTATGACAAAAGCTCGGTTTCATAACTGTGCCTTCTTTTCTTTTCCTACAGTGATTTCATGGGCGCCGAGCGATGTTCCTGATTTGCCGGATTGGGTCCGAAAGTTGGCGACCTGCTAGACTTGTGACGAGCGCAAGTGGCGAGTTGCGTCCCGGGGCAGATGGGAAGCGAAACATCATGGTGAGTGTCGTGCTATACTTTCCATTCCCTTCCTTCGTTTGGGGAGACATTTTCCCTTCATGCGTATTAAGCTTGCTGTTGTAGGCATTGAAGAGTCATTCGAGCCGAGGCCGCACTTGATTTTGAGAGGAGGAAGGGTTACCAACTCCCAAGCTGAAGAGTGACAACAATAAGTGAGAGATGATTTTCAGGGCGATGGCGCTCAAAATAAGGCAAAACAGGACCGGGGCATCGGAGCAGAAGCATTGACCGAGCCGGCCTTGTCCGCGGTTCCTAGTTCTGGAAAGAAAGTTGCTTCGTTGCTGCCGCCTTCCTTTTCCATCGACAGTACTTTGGGAGATACCGGAAATCTGGGGCGCTTCGACTAGGGTCAACTCTTTCAGGAATAAAAGAACTGGATTGCTAGGTGTGCGCTCGGCCTTCGAGGAAGCCCACCAGATTCACTTTGCGGTGAGTTTTGACATAGTTCTTTCGAGCTTCACGCTTTCCCTTTCTTATTGGGTTTTCATTTTGTAGGTATTCAACAAACTTAAGTCCGGGCTACTTCATTGTGAAGCCAGGCTACGGAAAGCTCTAAATGAGAAGAGATCCCTCAGGCTCCTTTGTGATTAAAAAGAAGTCGAGTTGATACATTTGCAGTATAAGGTGGGCCAGAGCTTGAATTACGAGAACCACATGAAGGAGCAGGTAGTTTACTGTCCCGGGTAAGCGTGAATTCCGCCTCTTGGTTCCAGAGGCTAACGCTTAGTTTATTTCAGTTGCAGAAAAAGACGGAGGCTCTGGAGCACCTTCGAGATGAAGTTGGTCGGGCCACGCATGAGCACGATGAGCTGAAAAATCGGGCGGAGGCTCAGGCTTTAGAGGGGAAGGACGCCCTGGATAAAGTTCCTTCTTTTAAAGCTCAACTTCGCTTAGCTCGTGATAATGCTTCGGTTAAGACAAAAATGATTGTGAAACTCAAATCCGAGCTTCCAAAAGTCAGGGGAGAGATTGTTGATGCCCGGTAGAAGCTGCAATGAGTCGGACTAAGGCTGACCAGGAGATGACAATCTATTTAAAGGATTCTACCAATGCTCAAGCCGAGCTGAGAAGGATCCTCGACCGTGAAGGGAGGATTGAAGAATATGCCCAATGTAAGTCTCGAAGAAAGACCCTTGAGGAGATTTGTGCTAGGGGTTTCACCCTTTCGAAAGAATTGGCACTAGTAAGGGCAGACGAGCGTGATGCTCGGTTGCTTTTTCCCGACACCGAAGAAAGAGAAGATGAGGCTGATAGGCCGTAACCCCTGGGGGGCATAGATTTTGCCGTCTGTATGTAGCACTTTCGTAGCATGTTTGTAGATGGATACTGCGCCTTTTCGCATATGTGTGTGAGAGGAAACCTTGCAGCTTTATTTCTTTTGTATCTTTTTCTGTCTTGATTTTGACCAGGTGAGCTGGTTTTTGCATTGGTAGGGATCCTCAGAGTAGCGATGTGGCCCCGGGGCTAATTAGACTAACCCGTAGGCTCTTACGTACTTTTTCTCTTAGGCATATTAAGGCGACCTATTTTGGGCTCAGTCCCTGAGTCGGGCATCGACTCGAGCTCATTTGACCTTTGAATGGACGAAATTTAGGCTGGCGACAGTGGCTCTTACGATTTTGGTCGATGCGACCCTTTGGTCTATGTGGGCTGGCGATAATGGCTCTTACGCCTTGGGCCGATGCGACCTTTTAGTGTGGGATGGCGATAATGGCTCCTACATCGTGGGCCGATGCGGCCTTTTAGTGAGGGCTAGCGATAATGGCTCTTCCGTCGTCGGCCGATGCATCCTTTTAGTGAGGGCTGGCAATAATGGCTCTTATATGCTTGCTCTTAGGCATATTTAGTTAACTGTTTTGGGTCCGGTCTACGAATCGGGTTACGACTCGAGCTCATTTTGACCCTCAAATTATCAGGTTTCAAGCTGGTGATAGTGGCTCTTACGCTTTTGGTCGGTGCGACCTTTTGTGTGTGGCCTTGAGGCTTATTTGGCTGGTGACAACGGCTCTTACGTGCTTGGTCGATGCGACCATTTATGTAGGCTTTATTTTTCCTCTTGTTAAGGGCTTTTGAAGTAATTTTTGCCTGACCCGTCGTCGGTTCGGGTAACTTGCGGTGATATTCGAGCACCTCGGGAGGTTTGGCTCAGAGGTTGAGTAGCTCAAAGCCTGTGATTTAGAGATAACATGGTCAAAGCTCTTTTGCATATATCGAGGGTAGCCTGTTTAACCGGTTCTTTCCAAAGTAGATTCGGAGTAATTGAAGGCTTGCGTGGGCTGGCGACAATGGCTCTTATGCCTTGTAGCGACGGTCAGGCGTCCTCGAGTCGAGATAGTTCGGCTGGTACAACCATGTGATCGGAGTCACTTGTTTTGGCCGGAGCCTTTGAGTCCTGAGTGAAATAGTTTTGGCATATATATCGAGGGTATGCCTTTTTAGGGGTCTTACAAGTTTGATATATAGCCAAAACTTTGAGATTGGGTTTATGCCTTTAGTAAGGTCTTACAAGTTTCTCATGCCTTTGAGGTCTTACAGGTTTCTCATGCATTTGAGGTCTTATAGGTTTTTCATGTCGTTGAGGTCTTACAGGTTTTTCATGTCGTTGAGGTCTTATAGTTTTTTCATGTCATTGAGGTCTTACAGGTTTTTCATGTCGTTGAGGTCTTAGAGTTTTTTCATGTCGTTGAGGTCTTACAGTTTTTTTATGTCGTTGAGGTATTACAGGTTTTTCATGTCGTTGAGGTCTTACAATTTTTTTATGCCATTGAGGTCTTACAGTTTTTTCATGTCGTTGAGGTCTTACAAGTTTTTCATGCCATTGAGGTCTTACAGTTTTTTCATGTCGTTGAGATCTTACAGGTTTTTCATGTCGTTGAGGTCTTACAGTTTTTTCATGCCGTTGAGGTCTTACAGTTTTTTCATGTCGTTGAGGTCTTACAGGTTTTTCATGCCATTGAGGTCTTACAAATTTTTCATGACGTTGAGGTCTTACAGTTTTTTCTGCCCGCTCGGGGTCATACAGCCTCGGGTCTTGATAAGTTAATAGAGATGGCGCTTGACGGAAGTCCCCGAGTCATCGAGGGTTTCTTGACTCAGGAGCCATTATTAGCAAACTTTGTATTGCCTCATCGAGGGCTTATGATTTTGGAGATCCTGACCCTGAGGTCATGTGCTTTTGGAGATATCGGTGCCATCCTCGAGTGTTCGGAGCACTTTTGGCCTTGGAGATGTTTTGTGCTTTTCATGCTGCCTCGTTGAGGGCTTATGAGTTTGGAATTTCGACCTTGAGGTCATACGGGTATCGAATTGTTGACGCTAGTCTCCGAGTATTCGGGACGTTTTCGGCAGAAAAGTAGTTTTGCGGAGGTGCCAAGCTTCTTTTGGAGTGAGAGATGCTTAGATAAAGATATTTTTCAATTGTTTGATACAAGTGTACATAATTTTGTTGCCCAGGGCCCAGCTATACGTACACGGTTCGTTCGACCGTTTGGCCCGGTACATCATTTTCATATAGGGACCCCATTTGCGTTTCTTGGATTTTCCGAGCGGATGGCCTTTGGGGGGGATGCTCCTCAGTGTTTGAAGTTTATTGCGAAAGAAGCTTCGAGAACTTGTTGAGTCTCCCTTAGGTAGCATGCGAGATGTTGCCTCGTTAAAACCTAGCCGGTACAACCCTTTTTGGGATAAAACTCGGTCGAAGGAAAAGAGTGCAACGGATGCTTTGAAACCTTAAGGTCTTCGAGCTGGATTAATGCTCTGGCCGTTTCAATTGGGTGCCTGCATAAGGGTTAGTACGAAATACAAAATGAAAAGGGAGATGGTTATACCTTAGTGTAGGATGTGCCGGCGAAGTTTCGAGAACCGATACGTCCTGGTTACTCGAGACGAGGATGCGGTACGGTCCTTTACTTTGTTTGATCGGGTTTAATCGAAGGTGTGGCTTGATTACCCTTTAGCTCTTTTGTAAGTGGAGGTACTGTTGCCGGTGCCACGTCATGCACCATGAACATCTCCCTTGCCGCATGTTGTTCCCCATAGACGATTTTGATCCCATCCTTTATTGGGAATTTCATCATTTGGTGTAGAGTGGATGGTACTTCTCTTATACAGTGTATCCATGGCCGTCCAAACAAGGAGTTGTACCTCATGTCTCCTTCGATGACATGGAATTTGGTGTTTTGGGTCGTGCCGGCCATGGTGACTAGGAGGGTGATTTCTCCCTTTGTTGTTTCACTTGCCATGTTGAATCCCTTGAGGACTTGAGTGGCGGGTGCAATTTGGTCAACCAGTCCGAGCTGCTCTATCACCCTCGACCTGATATTGTTGGCTGAGCTACCTGGATCCACGAGTACACGTTTTATTTGAAAAGAATTTACAAGGAAAGAGATTACCAGTGTGTCATTGTGAGGTTGAGACAAGGTCTCGGTGTCCTCTTTGCCAAATGTGAGGGCATCCTCGAGAATATATCCCCAGGTTTGCTTTTCTCTGGTGATGGATATTTTTTTCCTTCTCATTACGGGTTCCTGCGGGGCATCGACGCCTCCCATGATCATATGGATGACATGTTGTAGCTCATTTACTTCGTTCTTCTTGGCCGCCTCTCTTTCTCGGAACTGATTTTTGGCTCGGTCGCTAAGGAATTCCGGGAGATGACCTTTGCTAAGTAGTTGAGTTACCTCTTCTCGAAGTTGGTGGCAATCCTCGGTCTTGTGGCCATACGTGATATGAAACTTGCACACTAAGTTATGATTCCTTTGTGAAGGATCTGATTGTACAGGCCTGGGCCACCTGACGTCTCTGATTTTACTGATGGCTAACACGATGTCTGATACATCGACGTTGAAGTTCTATTCTGACAAGTGAGGTGCCCCCGTTGGCCCTACGTTCCTATCAAATCTGGCTCTATTAATGAGTCCCCGAGGATCCTGTCATCGGTCTATCCTTCGATCATCGCAAGGTGGGTTGCGCCTCGGGGCGTTCCTCCTGTCTTCGATGTATGGCTAATATCTTTCTTTGTTTGGTTTTGGCTCCTTTAGTAGGAGCCTGCTTGGGAATACTGAGCCTGAGGGGGCTCCCAACTGGTCATCTTCAGCCCTGATTTTCGACTGGTACCGGTTGTTGATGTCCGACCAGGACACAGCCGGATACTCGATCAAATTCTATTTCAACTATTTTGAAGCCACCGAACTTCGTTCATTCAGACCTTGAGTGAAAGCCTGCACTGCCCAGTCGTCGGAGACTGGTGGTAGCTCTATCCGTTCCATTTGAAAGTGAGATACGAATTCTCGCAGCATCTCGTTATCCCTTTGCTTAATTTTGAAAACGTCGGATTTCCTCGTTGCTACTTTGATGGCACTGGCATGTGCCTTTATGAAGGAGTCTGCTAGCATGGCGAATGATTCTATGGAGTTAGGAGCTAAGTTGTGATACCATATCATGGCCCTCTTTAAGAGTGTTTCTCCGAACTTTTTCAGTAATACGGACTAGATCTCATCGTTCTTTATATCGTTGCCCTTTACTGCGCAAGTGTAGGTAGTAACGTGTTCATTGGGTTCTGAGTTCCATTGTACATTGGAAGTTCTGGAATTCTAAACTTCTTTGGAATGGGTTTCGAGGTCGCTTCCTCGGGGAACAGCCTTTGTATGAACTTCTTCGAATCCACACCTTTCAGGACCGGGGGTGCGCCCGAAATTTGGTCTACCCTGGAGTTGTAGGTTTCGACCTTTTTGTCATTGGCTTCTATCATCTTCTTGCCCGACTCGATCCTCCTAGTGAGGTCCTTGAGCATTTTTACGATGGCAGGATCGGTCATCGACCCGTTATTGTTTGATCTCTCCGATACCTGTTCAGTTGGGGGAGCTATCCCCGGAGCTACCGTGCTAGGAGTTTTTTGGTGACTTTGCAGCTGAGCAATAGCCAGCTGTTGTGCCTGCAACATTTCAAAAATAACATGAAGGTTGACCTCACGGTCTTCCCTAGTTGGGGTTTTCTGTGCTTCTTGTTAATCCCCTTGGCGCACGCTCCTGTCAGTATGGGAGCTTATACCGATATGTTGGGCGTCGCGTGAGACCGCGTCCATGGGGACTGGCTTCGGTTCATTCCTAGGGTTTTGTGCTAGCACAACAACGCCTGGAATAGCCACACCATTTTCCTCATGGTTCTCAAGATTGTTGTTTTCATCTTCGTTTACTAAGTTAGACATATTGACTCTCAAAGATCTTGGACAAGAAAAAGCATGAAAGATAACTTGCTTTGAGCGATGAAACCAACAAGAAATTAATCACTATTATTTTTTGCCCCACGATGGGTGCCAAACGTTTTACCGTGAAAATGGTAAAATCAATTAAACTTGTTGATGGGACTCTAAAAATACGTGATCTATTTTTATGCTAGTTTGTTAAGCAGTTGATGCTATGTGTATGAGATTTAGAGATAAAATAAAGTTAAGGATGAAGCTATAACCAAACCGATAGGCTAGTTACTTGGGACCTTGGGCTTGTCGATTCTGGGCCTCAAGGTCGATTCCGGAGCTCGGCCACAAGCTATTGAGGATAATTGGGGTAGGGCTAACAGTTACGCTAAGATCAATAGAGGCTCTTTATGGCCAATGATAGGCAATAAATGATGAACAAATATGGAGATAATAAATGAAAGCAATAATATCAAGAGAGAGTATATGAGAGAGCAAAGAGAGTGTTCTTCTATATTTCTTATGGAGCAGCTGGAGCAACAGGGTCTTACAAAGTGTCAAGGATCCCCTTTTATAGAAGGGGAAATTCCATCATAGTACAAAATACATTAATGATAAAGAAATCAGAATAGGACAGCTGGCTAACTTCATGATGCAGGCTCAGACTAGCTTCAGACTAGCCTGACAGATTTGTTGGCCCTGGTTGCACCCTTCGGGAACTCCCCATAGCTGTTGGGGTCATGGCCAACATTATCCCTAGGTTGGGTATTGATGGACCTTGAGGTAGGGTACTCGGTCCGTGGTCTTGAGCCTTCGAGGTGATCTTCCGAGATGCCTTGTCAACGAGAAATTGGTTCCTCCAATTTCACCAAATACATACTTCATAGCTTCTTTTGCACTTTCCCTAATAGTATAGCTTCTTATTTCATTTAATAGCTTCTTTTTTTCGGTTCGTAGCTTCTTATTTTACAATTTTGCGTGATCAATAAGCCTTTGGTTTTCTTAATGCCACGGTTCTTTCCAAAAGTAGAATTTGTGTGAACTGGGTGGCTGTTCCCGTTGATGGATGGCATGACAATCTTCTTAAGGGTTTGAGTCTGTTTTCCTTTCGTTTTTGTGTAAAGAGTAGCTAGTAAGTAATGGTGCCTCAAGCAAAGCTTCACTTGGGCCTAACACATTTTCCTTTGATCTTATGGTCAAAAACAAATTGGTGTGGTGACAGTTGTGACCTTGAGACTCTTGTGTTGGCTAAACAATCATCGAGTGGTTTCTTGAAACCATTTGTGTTGCTCAAGTATTATCTAAGGTTGTTGTGGGCGCCCAACTCTGTTTCTTCAACAATCCTATAACTTGTGTGGTGAGGTATTGATTTGCAAGTCCAAGTCTCGTGCCAATGAGTCTAGAACTTGTCCTGAATATTTTTCTAGGCGAAATCCTAAGTGTAGCTCAGCTTGAGAAGTGATTATACGCTCTCCTTGATCCCACTTGAAACTTGAAAACATCCATATCCTACCGATGATGTTATCCCTAGTCAACCCTGTTGAGCCTTAGCCCTTATTCTTTCAATAACTATGATACAAACCTTTATCCGTTCTAAAATGATCCTCTCTTGGCACCATATCTTTCCTTAGCACAAGGCAAAAACATAAGTTTAGGAGGAGAGACAAGGAATGTAAAAGTGATAAAAGGTACAAAATGAAGAAAAAGGAAAGGCAAAAGAAAAAGAAAAAGAAAGAAAAGCCAAGGATTCAAAAAGAAAATGAACAATATAAAAAAATGAAGGGGTTCAACGAAAGCAAAAGTATAAAGGCATGGAAAGATTAGAAAGGAGAAAGATATTTCAAATGAACAAGAAAGAGTGACAGTGTGTCTCTATAACCTCTTAGAAAGAAGTAAATGACTCAAAGAGTCACGAGAATGTGTGCCAAAATAAAGTAAATAAAGTGCTTAAGGGAAGATGAAACCTTCTTAAACCAAATATATCCTACCCTGAACCAAAAGCCTTCATTGAATCCCCACAAAATCCCTATATGATCTTGAGTTGAGGGAAGCTTATATTAGTGGTGGCTCACATAAGGGACAAGCTTATGGTACTTAGAGCCGGACTTGTGACCTTTCTTTGAGAGAGATGAGTGTGTTTCCCACAATCCTTATTCTGAGTGCTACAATCTAAAAGTGACGTTTACTTATGGAGAGTTGAGGAGTATGAGTTTGGGTTCCACAATGACCAATGTAATAAAAAGAGTTTCATTGATGAGTTGAGTCGACTCTTGATGATTTTGTGTCCACTAAAACCATGGTGCTTAAAAGGTTGAATGTTGTTAATGAGTTATTTGAATTGAGGGCAATTGTTAGTCCCAATTGATGCTCGATGAGGTCAATTTAGGTCAGCTGAATTTTCTTGCTTTTATTCTTAAGGGGGTGGAACTTACTTTGTTTGCTTGAGGACAAGCAAAAGCTTAAGTTTGGGGGAGTTGATAACTAGGGATTCTAGTCTATTTTGTACTCCTCTTTGCTTGAGTTTTGGATTAAAAATGTATACAAGTAATCCCGAAAGCTTACATGTTGTGCTTGTTTGCAGTGTTTGGTCAAAAAAATGAAGAGAAGTCAAAACCAGCTCAAAAAGGAGTGAAACCTGCACAAGTGCCAAGAACAAGTCAAAGAACCGTTGCAGTAGTAAATCCACTGCGGCTACAATAGACCCACTGCAATCGCGGTCAAGTTAGTGTAGTTCGCGGTGGCAAAGTTCAGAGAGAAAGCAATTTTGGTGATTCAAGCAATGCAGCCCGTGGTAGATTCTTCGCGGTCGCGGTAGCCTCATTGCGGCCGCAGTCCATTTGTTGTGGTCCACGGAGAAGGGATTCAGAGAATGTGAAGTTTGGAAGATTCAAGACATTGCGGTCCGAGGTCCATTTGTTGCGGTCCGCGGTCCATTCGTTGCGGTCCGCGGTGAAGCCACCGCGTCCGCGGTCCATTTACTGCGGTCCGCGGTGGCCAGATTCAGAGACTTAGACTTGAAGCCAAAAAGCCTCACCGCGGCCGCGGTTCATTTTCCGCGGTCCGCGGTACTTCCTTCAGGGGTATTTTTGTCCAGAAAATTTGGCCTTGTATAAATACTTTCTTTTTAGATTTTTAGGTCATCTTTATCTTAGCAGAGCACATGAATGGCGGTTTTAGTCTATTTTGAGTAATTTGGTAGCTAGTTTAACATTGAATCTTCAAATCTTAGCTTGTAATTATATTTTATGTGTTATTCTTCATCTCAATATCTGATTTCTTCCATTATTATGAGTAGTTAGACCCATTAGCTAGTGTTATGACTCAACCCTAGTGTGGATATTTGATGGGTCTCTTGTTTTAAGGCTTAGATATTTATAGGTGGCTGATATTTGGCCTGATTTGTGTTTTCCATGTTGAATTAGTGATTGCAAACACTAATTTGTGCCTTTTTGACTTGGGCTCTTCTTGAGAAAGAGAGTTTGAGTCTAGGAAAATCAGGTCAACAAGGAATTAGGGCATATTCAAGAGATCGATAGCCCTAATTAAAGGGTTAAACCTAGAGATAGTAATACTCGACTTGAGCCTATATTGCTTGCACAATTTTGACACCCAATTGGTCTTGAGAAAGCCAATTAGGGCAAAGTGACTCAAGCTACCGAGAGATATAGAGTGAGTAATTCCGTGCATTGTCTATATCGCGATCCCAAACATAACAACCTTGCCTTAAGCTTTAGAACCCATCATGCATTCACCTAGGGGAAAGTCACTTCTCTAGTGCCTTTTTTACCCATTTAGAAAACCCTACATACATATCTACTTAGCTTAATTTCGCACATCATTAGTAAAAAATTAGAAGTAACAAACAAACAAACATGATTGGAAGTGTAATTAAAAGCACTACACACTGCTAGCTTAGATAGGAATCCAATTCCCATTCATTCTAGCTCTTTGTGGATTCGATCCCGACCTTCTCGGGTAAAAGCTGCATCGACCGGTTTCTTCCTGAATGGGGAAATTTTGTACAAAAGGACCCCAAATTTGAACTTGTTGAGATGCGTAGATGCCACAGAAGCTGAGCGAATCATGAGTGAAGTGCATTCGGGGGTATGCGGACCTCACATGAATGGATATGTTTTGGCGAAGAAGATTCTGCGGGCAGGGTATTATTGGCTTACTATGGAGCGAGATTGCTTTAGTTTTGTGCGCAAGTGTCACTAATGCCAGATTCATGGTGACCTGATTCACTCGCCTCATTCGGAGTTGCATCACATGTCCTCTCTTTGGCCTTTAGTTGCTTGCGGAATGGATGTTATTGGGCCAATCGAGCCAAAGGCTTCAAATGGGCATAGATTCATTTTGGTTGCAATTGATTACTTCACCAAGTGGGTGGAGGCCGTCACTTTCAAAGCAGTCACCAAGAAAGCAGTGGTAGACTTTTTTCATTCCAACATCATCTGCCGCTTTGGTATCCCAAAGACCATTATCACTGACAATGCAGCCAATCTAAATAGTCATTTGATAAAGGAGGTATACGAGCAATTTAAAATTATGCATCACCATTCTACTCCTTACCGGCCAAAAGCCAATAGAGCCGTTGAAGCGGCAAATAAGAACATCAAGAAGATTTTCAGGAAAATGATCCAAGGGTCCAGGCAATGGCATGAAAAATTGCCGTTTGCTCTTTTGGGATACCGCACGACTGCTCGCACATATGTCGGTGCAACTCCTTATCTACTTGTATATGGATTGAAGCTGTAATACCAACAAAAGTCGAAATTCCCTCTCTTCGAATCATTGTGGAATTGGAGATTGAAGACACTAAGTGGCTCACGACCTGATTAGAACAGCTAATGTTGATTGATGAAAAATGGCTAGCAACAATGTGTTTTGGCCAGTTATACCAGCAAAGAATGGCACGTGCTTACAACAAGAATGTGCGTCCAAGGCACTTCGAGGTAGGCCAACTCATTCTGAAATGCATTCTTCCACACCAAGTAGAAGCTAAAGGAAAGTTTGCCCCAAACTGGCAAGGACCCTACATCATCAAGAAAGTATTACCAAAAGGGGCCTTGCACTTCGTAGATGAAGAAAGACGGGTACCAGACATGACTATTAACACAGATGTCGTCAAAAGATATTATGTCTGATATATACATACTGTGGAACTTTCATGCATGATTTTCTCAGATCGAGATGACGAAGGATATCATTGCTCGCTATTCCAAATAGGTGTCACCCTTCTGTTAACCCTTTCGAGCCGTATTTGTCTTTTTTGTTTTCCATTTTTTGGAACATGTGTACTTGTAAAAAAAGAGGTCAAACAACGAATCTTTTGAGTCATTGAACTACGTCCGACCTGATTCCGAAAGGATACGTAGGTAGCCTTACCCTAGGTTTGGTCCTATCACAACAAATATCCATATTCCTAATACTCCAAAACTAGGGTAGAAGTTTATTTTAATTTATGGTTTTTCATATAAAATGGTCACAAAAGTTGTAATTCAGTTCAAGGTTTTTTTCGCCTTTTCCCTATTAGGAACTTCTGAACGATCTTTGAGAATGTTGAAGTCACTGTAAGGCGATAGTGAGCAGAGAATGAGAGAGTTTTATTGGTAAAAACCTAGATGGGCACCATAAGGCGACGATGAGTAGAGAAATAAGAGAGGTCAATTAGCGAAAACCCGCAAAGGGCGATACTAGACGAATGAGGGTTTTCAATACCCAGGCGTGAGCACAACCTAGAAAATTTCAAGATGAACATTTTCAAAGGATTTTGAGAATTAGACAGGTCAGACGGGTCAGGCGTCAAGTCCAAAATGCATGTCATGATTCATTGAAGTCGGCATATACTTCCAGATAAGCCTCCCTATTCTTGTCCCCAAAAGGGACACCTTTTTTTTAAGCACATTTCTTTTTCACCTTTAATTACTCTTTTATCTTTACCCATAATTTTTCTTTGAGTCCCTTTTGGTCTAATCTTGCATAAAAAACGAAGCAAAGAAATGGCTGCAAAACTAGCTACAGTTTCCCTGTAATATCGAGCACAATTTGGGGCATATATGGCATTGACGAAGGCCGAATCCATCTGCGATCTTATTTGATAAGGCGAACAAAGTATATCTAAGAAACTGAAAATGTCGCATAAGCAAGACTAGCCTTATGAGAAAAGTTGATAAGAACTACGGACACAAACTAGTACTAGGTGCAAGACAACTGAGTTGACTTTAAAGGGAAGAATTACCTTGCCTTAGGGACGAGGTTTAGCAGTACCATGGACATCCGAGTATGAAACAGTCAGGGGCAACGTCGGAAAATGAGGTCTCCAGAATGCAATACAGAGTATCCGAGCACCTCGATACCACACTGATAGAATCAGTTCTTCAACAACGGAGTGGCCGTGAACTCAAACTACAACAAAGTATCAAGGTCACAAACCGACCACCACTTTGAAAACTCATAAATTTTTCTTTGTTTGAAGTAGGAACAAAGCAATAAAGAATGGTAATTCTCAAAGGACGAATGTCACCAAAGGTAAGCTCCTTAAAATCTTCATTTTCTTTTAATTTTCGCATGCATCACTATTGTTCACACCTCCCAGTTTCGTAGCTTAACTCAAGTAGAACCATTTCGTCTAGGGGGATCCAGCTCATATTTCCAGGTAAAAGTACTCTTCGCTCAGGATATTTTATGCAGCTTAACTCAGGTAGAATCCATTCGCCTAGGGGGATACATCTTATAGTTCCGGGTAGAAGTACTCTTTGCTCAGGTTATTTTATGCAGCTTAACTTAGGTAGAACCATTTCGTCTAGGGGGAAAGCTCATAGTTCTGGGTAGAAGTACTTTTTGCTCAGGTTGTTTTATGCAGCTTAACTCAGGTAGAACCGTTTCGCCTAGGGGGATCCAGCTCATAGTTCTGGGTAGAAGTATTCTTCGATGCAGCTTAACTCAGGTAGAACCGTTTCGATGAGGGGGATCTAGCTCATAGTTCCGAGTAGAAGTACTCTTCGCTCAGGCTGTTTTATGTAGCTTAACTCAGGTAGCACTTTCATAGTTCTGGGTAGAAGTACTCTTCGCTCAGGCTATTTTATGTAGCTTAACTCAGGTAGCACCATTTTGCCTAGGGGGATCCAACTCATAGTTCTGGGTAGAAGTAATCTTCACTCAGGCTGTTTTGCGTAGTTTAACTTAGGTAGAACCTTTTCTCCTAGAGGGATTCGGCACTTTATCCATAATACAGGGTGCCAACTCCTGGTTATATTTCCTTCCAGTAATACAGGGTACCAACCCCTGGTTACGTTCCCTTCCAGTAATACAGGGTACCAACCCCTGGTTACAGTTTTCCTTAGTAATACAGAGCGCCAACCCCTGGTTACATTTCCTCTTAGTGATACAGGGCGCCAACCCTTGGTTACATTCTTTCTCAGTAATACAGGGTACCAACTCTTGGTTACATTCCCTTCCAGTAATACAGGGTATCAACCCTTGGTTACATTCCTTCCAGTAATATAGGGTAGCAACCCCTGGTTACAGTTTCCTTAGTAATATAAGGTGTCAACCCCTGGTTACATTTCTTCCTAGTGATATAAGGTGCCAACCCTTAGTTACATTTCTTCCTAGTGATACAGGGCGCCAATCCCTGGTTATATTTCTTACTAGTAATACAGGGCACCAACCCCTGGTTACATTTCTTTTTAGTAATACATGGTACCAACCCCTAGTTATATCCCTTCCTAGTGATACAGGATACCAACCCATAATTACACTCCTTTTCGGTGATACAAGGTGCCAACCCCTGGTTACGTTTCCTTTTAGTAATAAAGGATACTATGCTCTAATTCCATTTCCTTTGATAACACAAGGTACTACCCCATGGTTGTGTATCCTTACATAACTAGTTTATACTACTGTCTTTGTCTTTATTTTAGTAAATTAAATAGTTTATAGCTTTCTCTAATAACTCATAAAATTTTCCTAGTGGTGGATTGGGGCAGAAAAATTTTGTTAGTTTTGTTCGTCTTTGATGGCTTTGCAGGACCCTGCTGTAAAGCACATATTGTAGAGATTAAAGCTTGCAATTTCAGTTCTCATCAGAAGAAAGAAGATTGTTGATCATAAGACAGTTGGAGTTAGTTTCAATGAGGTGGCAGCAACTCGGCGTCTCAAGATTCATCTTCTCAAATTCTGAGCAGGAAATCAAACAATCAAGAATGAGCCATAACCTTTTCTTCAAAAGGGCATCAAGATCCAATATAAGGTCAACACAAGCGAGCAGGTCAAGAATCAAGATTTGACTTCAGAAGACACATAGATAGGAATTTTGAACTCTTAGTTTGCAAACATATGCAGTGCTTTTCTCTTTTTCTTTTGATGTAAGAAGCGAGTAACAGTAACGGCAATAGCAACAACACCAATAACAGTAGTCTTAACTCGAGTGTCTGGTAGTCCCAGCTATCAAATTTGTTCAGAACTACACTGGCCTGATTTCTCTAAAGAAGGATATGTAGGCAACCTCGAAGCAAGGTTCGGTCACCATTTTTCAAAAAATTTCTTCCATTGGAGTGATATGTGAGAAAAAATTAGTTATGGCATTCACTTTTCTTTGCACGAAAACTCTTCGTATTCTCAAGAAAAGAGAGGCAGCTGTGAACACCTAATTTTTGCACTATTTTAACACCTCTTAAAGTCGTTAGTGTTTTGTTATTTTAATTATTTGTCTCAATTTTTGTGTCTTTAATTGCATATTTCCTATCATAAAAATACCAACAAAAAAATTAGTTCTTTCTCCATTTGTGCATTTAGGAATTAGCTAACTGTTCAATTGGTGAATTAATCTAGTTAATCGATCATTTGAATAAGTTGTTTAATTAGTTAATTTTTTGTGTAAATTTAGTTTAACAAGTAAAGTTAAGGGAAAATGGGCTAAAATTGAAATGGTTAGGTGGCTAAGGGTGCAATTTCAATGCCAATTTAATGGCTACCAGGATAGTCTTTAAACAACGTAGTTTTATACCCAAACTATGTCGTTTTGGTTAAGTCACAGAGGGTCAATCCTAACCATCAGATCTTCTTTGATCCAACGAACCTAATTAAATCTTCACCAATGCTATTTAAAGCCTAAAAGGGCCGAAAATTGCCCCCATTTTTGCCTTATTCTCTCCCCTTCTTTCTTCTCTCTTTTCATTCTCTCCTCTCTTATTCAAGACTCAGCCGCCACCCATCTCTGCCGACCGAAAATTGCCACCGCCGGCGGACGTTGTCCAAACCACCCCAAAAGTTTACCATCTCTTCCTCTCAACCTCATCTCCATGAATCAATGCCTCATATCCTCCAAAACTTCACCAATATCCATAAATCTAAGAAAATCTGACACCATAGCTGCCACATTTTTCATAAATTCGGGAAGATTGAGCCCTTTTCTCCACTTAATTTTTACATACATAGATAGAGCTCAACGGGGGCTATCTTTCCATGTTGGTCTTAACCCTAAACACCGACTACCCAAATTCCGGCGAAGTCGCCAGTGGCTTCCTCTTCTCTCCTGCCCTATCCCCGACCCCAAAACATCCTTTTCTTGTTGGCATGATGATGGAATTAATATCTGAATTGCTGAAATTTTATTGTTCTAGCGTCTGCCCGCCAGAAATAGGTGTTCAAGGGTCGAATCGATGTTATTCATTGACCTTGGCATTCTCCGGGTTGCTCGAGTCAGCATAAGGTTCCCTCGTTGGGTAAAATTTTAATTTCATTCACTGATTTTCTATTTTTCTTCATAATTAGTAGTAGTTTTAAGTTTTGTCTTAATTTTTTTTCTTTCTTCTTTTTTTTTGTTTAATCCGTTTCTGATCGTGTCCTCATTTAGTTAGTTTATTTGGATTATTTATGTGACTGTTAATACGTTGTTTGCTTAATCGTCGGATTTTATTTTGTATTGAATTAATTATATTAGCATTAGTTTAATTTTTGAAGTTTGAAATGCTAAATTTTCTGCTTTTGCACTTGTTAAAGTAGTATGATGGTTTGATATTAGTTTGTGAAGGGTAAAAGGTAAATAATGAAGTAGGGTACATGTTTGGCTTACTTTTTACTGTTTGTGGACTATTTGGAGTACAATACTCCAAACATTGTTCATAGTTGGTAAAAGTTTGTCCTTTGGATAGATTTTTGACCAAACATTCTGTCCTTTGAATGGTTTGGACATATTTTTGGTGAAAAATCTGTCCTTTGGACAGATTGGTAATGATAATTCAAGGTTTTCCCTCTCCTATAAAGAGTTTTTCTTTCACTTTAGAAAAATAGAAAAAGAAGACAAACAATCTATCACACTTAGATAACATCTTTAAGAGTTGTTTGAATACACAAAAGTTGAGAGAAAAATCAGCAACTAAAAATATATAATAGTAAGTTGAAATTGTGAGCTTCGTGAAGGTTTCTTAGAGTGAAAACTCTTTCAAAAAGATAAAGTCCTTTAGAACTTGTTCTGAGCTTCTACTCTAAGATTTTCGGGCTGCTCAAACGTCCATCTTACTGCTATTCTGCTACTGTTTTGCTGCTATTTTTGCTCGCTTTTCACAGTTGCATCATATTTCGGCTGTTCATGTAACTTTTGAACTTTTGTAATGCAGATTCTCATAGCAATAAACCAAGATTTGAACCTGTTTTGACTGTTGGAATAGAGTTGAATTCATTTGGCCATTTGTTTAAGTGTTTTAACATAGTATGCATGACGCAACCGTGTGAATGTATAACTGCTAGTTTGAAATTGCTCCTTACATGTTAGCTGAAACACCACTTTGTAGTATTATTTAGTTATTGGAAAGATAAGCTACCGTAGACTTACCACTATGGATTGGATGTGTATTGATACCCAATTTTTCCCTAGATTATTTTTCTAAATGCATATATATCTTCAAAACCATGCATTAGCATCAAATGATATTTTTCCATAATTTCTATATTTTTAAATTAATTTATCCCAGTATTTTATTTATGTAATACTGGGATAAATTGCATCACAAATGACTTCATAACATTTCTTGATTTAATTTTACTATTTATAGTTATATTAAGTTTAAATTATTTCACAAATGGCCAGATTTACATTTTTTGGTTATAATTGCAACAACCTTGCAATTATAGCCCAAGCATACATTATTGCATTATTTTACCATAAAATAGTCCATTGTATTTTTAAAATATCGAATAATTATTTCTATGCATGAAAATTATTTTTTATAATTTGTTATTTATTTTATAAATTAATTTTTACTCAATTACCTGGGTATTTAATAAATAGCCCCTTTTGTTTTTCAGACTTAACCCAAAAGACCAGCCCAAAACGCCTTTTAAAATTAGTCCAATCCCTTTAGGCCCAAATAATCACCTGCCCGACCCAATACCCCCATTCTATCATGATCGTTGACATTCAGATCAACGGTCCATATTCCCATTTCCTTAATTAAACCTAGACCTAACCCCTCCCCCAAACCCTCTCATTCACTCCTTTCACCCGCCGTCATCACTCCTCTCTTCTCTCAACTCTCTCAACCCAACCCTAGTTCTAAACGCTGTCACCGGCGTATATCCCAATCCTATGATGTTTTCATGTCTTCTCCAGCCGGTCCTGGCCTTCTATGCACCATGGCTCTTTGACTTCTTAGATCCCTGAGACGATCTCAAGGAACCCTACCGGTTCTGGTTTGAAACCTTGCTTATTAGCCTGTCTTAGGCCATTTTCTCGACTGTGAGTAAGAATTTCCTTTTTGTTTTGTTACGAATCTATGGTCTCTTGACCTATTCTCGCATCTCTATTACTTTTCTGAAAACCCTAGTCTATTACCTTCGATCCTTCTCAGATCTGTATAGAGATGAGATGAATCAAGCTCTATTACATGTTCTTCTTTGAGAATTTCTGATTTTAACTTATTATTCCGACTTTTCCCCAAAACTAGGGTTCATCCCAAGTTACTTTTCAAAGGTTTTTCTGACTCCTAAGTGTTTGATTAATTATTTTTTGTCTTCATGACTGATTTGTGCAAAAAATACTTAAACCTTAGTTGATTTTGTGTGATACTCTGATTTTCTAACCTTTGTTACGATTTTGAGTCTTTCTCTGTTACCAATCGCATTAATTTACTCTGTATTTTTGACTTACACATTTTTTTTCTTTGTCAAATTCATTATTCTGTGATTTTGCCCTAATTAATCTCTATTAGGGTTCGAATCTGTTTCTCCGGCTAATTTCTATATTTTTGTGAGGTTTTACTTAGCCTAATTTCTGTTTATGGAAGTTGAGTATTTCTTTTCGGAAATTAGTGTTATTTTGAAAGTTTTGGCTGATTGATTTACTCTGTTAGAGATCCGTATGCATAAATCGTGTGTGTTTCCTTGTTTATGACCTTAATTGGTCATCCCTACCTTATTTGATTGCACGTATAATTGTGGATTCTTACTGATACCTTTACATAGTATGATTGGGATTCTTTCCTTAATTCGACCCCTGTTATTACCATTTGATCAACTACCCCTAATTAAGGGGTCTATTCTGAACTCCTTTATGTGATTGCTTCTTTGATCCTATGATTTCCTTAATTGAATGAATGTTGATTTCTTTACCTTATTTTGTTCTACTCTTAAACTGCTATATATACACTCTTGTTTTACCTCTCAATACACGAACACTTAGTTCAGAACACACACACACACACACACACTCAGACTCTCTCTTCTTTCTCTGCTACTTGTGCTAACTATTGGTCTAGCCAGCTGAAAGCCAAGGCTAGACAGTGGCATTATACATACTTTACATTCTGCACTTTGCCTCTTTAAACTGGTATGTCCCTAGTTCAATTCTGAAACTCAAACTCTGTGTGTTCCATGTCTATAAATCTATTCTTGCACTAGTTCGATTGGCTATGTATTCAATTTGTCTTCCTATTTACTGCTTTATTCAGCATGTCTAAATTCTGTCTTCACTTGTTCAAACGTGTAATCAGCATGTCTAGGTCTCACTTGCTTGTTGGATACTTGGATAGCATGCTTATTAGTCTATGTTTACTCCTTTCAACTGGGGTGATTATGTTAGTAACTTAGTCTTCTAATGTACTTGATTGACCTTAGTCGTATGGCTAATCTTGTCCAACGCATCCCTGTCTTCAACATGACTATTCCTACACTCTGCCTCTATGTCTTAATTGGCTATTATCATGACTAACATGTTAGGTCTCTGAATTTGTAGACTCCTAATTATTCTGTGCATTTGTCGTCCATTTACTTCCCCCTTGTACCCTGATCATGTGTCCCTGATGTGAGCTTTATATGTTCCTAGCCCCCCTAACCCTTGTTTGTAAAGTTGCATGTTAAATGGTTGTGATTTTGGGCATTCCAAGTCTGTGTGATTGTATTTTGAATATTAGTTCTTCCCAGAACTGATTTCAAAAATTGTTTTCCACTCTTAGTAGTTTCTCAAAATTGTTTCTATTCTTGAAAATCTTTTCACTCCTGAAAGTTATCTCTACACTATTTTTACTAAGTGTTTTCTAAACTATGTTAAGCACTCTCACTTTACTCTTAGACTATTAAGTTTTGCCTCTCTAGTGTGTGTACTGCCTAAGAATCCATGAGATTCCTCTAAGCTTTGGCACACTGCACATAACCAGTTATCTATTTTAAGAAAGGGTCTTGGTGTGAGCGCTGCCCGGGATCCCTGAGGTCCTTAGGGAACTTTGACACACTAGGACACACCATTGGCTATGAGACTCTTGGCATTTGAGACTATTCTAAAGGCCTGGCATCCCCAAGTTTACTTTGGGCCTAATTCAGGCTCCCAATAGATAGTTTATATTTATTTATGTAATTCATTCACTATTGGTCTGTAATAATGATCTTTGTAAACAGATGTTGGGAAAATTAGTAAAAGGGAAGGGGATTATTATATGATTTTTGTAAGGGAAATCGGGTTGAAATTATGCCCTTAGGATCACTATGCTTACTCGCATTAGAAATCATGCCTTAGGATTATTATGTTTACTTGCTTTAGAAACCATGCTTTTAGGATTGTTTGGCATACTAGAAAACATGTTATAGGCTCATCACCTCATTTGTTACGAAATTCTGCTTCTACATGATCATGATCACCTAGAAATTCTATTATTAGATCACTGTTATAATCTTGCTTAACAAAACGTCTATTTATTATGTGCATTAAAGATCCTTCCCTAGGACTGTTATTGCATTCGCTTTAAAACCATGTCTACATTGCGTAAATCAGTAACTATCTTGTTTAAGAAAGCAATTTCAACACCTAGATATCGCGTTCTAGGATTTAATAGATGTAAACCAGCTCTATAATGTTCAACGCCTAGACTAGCATGCCTATATAACTTAATAAGTTCCAAAACTGTTTGTTTTAAATTGATCCGGTTTGCATTTAGACAGTATGTTTATAGGGTATCTCTACCTAGGCAAGCCTATAGGTAATCAAGGTTTGTGAAACTGCTTTGCTTGTAACTGCTCAGGTTCAATCGGTTCTAAAAATCAGTAGGCAAACTGATTAGGACTTTAACACTTTTGCCTTAACTCAATATTGCATATTCTCTGCTTGTCATGCTCATCTAGATATCCTGTTCTAGGGCTTTTCTTAAATATCTGGAATCTGTTGTTTGAGACGTGCACTTGCTTGCTCTATTTGTGGAGGTAAAATGTGAGCCTCTTAATTGTTCTATCTTTGGTTCAGTCCTGTATGTTTTATATGTCGCCTAGAGTTTTCTCCTTTTAATTACTATAAGAAAGTCTAAATCCACCTTAACTAGAAGTCCTAAATACCTCTGTACTATATAAGTAGAGGAACGGGTAGTGCACGCATAGGATACATCTTAAGATTGCTAGAATGCTTTAGGCTATGACCAAGGGAAGGGAAATTGGGTAGTAAAAGGATATGATGACTTGTGCACCAATGCCACGCGTAACCCTTGAGGAAGGCTTACCGGGTATTGTACAGATGTGATCCTATAGGCTAACAAAACGTAGGACCTCCCTCATCTTATTTACATATATGTGCTGAGACTTCTTATCTGTCAAATTTTCTCTATTTTATATGTGTGCTAAAAGTGCCTATTTGTTAAATGACTAATTCATATAATTGAGTTCGGCCGGGACCCACCGTTTGGACCGCGAGGAGTGCCTAACACCTTCCCCTCAAGGTTATTTCGAGCCCTTACCCAATCTCTAGTAATGCAAACTAGTTATATGAGTTAATTGCTCTAGGTGCCGAACGCACCTTACTCTGTTAGGTGGCGGCCCTTCAAATATCCAATTCCAAAAGGAAATGACTTGTTCCCAATGAATGTCGATAACTGGACTGCACGAGGAAAAAAGGGGTGCGACAGCATGGCGACTCTGCTGGGGATATTTTAGGCTCTTACCATAATGAACTTATTTTTGTGAATTAGTCTTAAGCATGTTTTATCCTTTGCACCCTCCCCCTTATTTAACTGTTTATTTTCACGCATTTATGATTTCCTTTATTTTCCGAAACTGACTTGCTTCCTTGTTTTCCTTATGTAACTATCTTTCAATTATTTAAATACCGCATTTATCATTTTAACGTGCAAATACTTGATAACATGTTATTTATTGTTTCATAAATCATGCTCAATATCATATTCCACTCGTGCGTAGTTAATACTACAGCAACGCTTGATGAGTGTTTACGCTCTTCCTATATATCGCCCTTTAAATTCGGAAAGGCGTATTTGCGGTAAAACTAGTCGATCAGTGGTACATTCGACGGTTCCGTGCCTTTCCCTCTCAAGTTGCCCGCTTGAGGGTCCTAATTTAGACCTCTATAGCAACCTTACTCTGATTATTATATGTGCATCATGGTCAAACCTAGCCGGGTTAATATGTTGTCCACATAATAACCCTTTAAGACAAACCTCACCCAAAAGTCCATCGGGTTTTCCATAATCCCAACGGACGCAACCACGATTGTGTGTATTAATTTTGGAGAAATAAGTGCCAATATGCTAATCATTGTTGTATAAATAGACGAACCTAAGGGGGGGAAAGGGCCTAACCTATTTTTTTTTTTTTGCAGAAAATGAGGCGCGAATCCCCAGGTTCAGCATTGTCGGTAGCATACCTTCACTTTTGCTAGATTGGTGGAGGGATCTTCCTTCATGTGACCAAAATCATGTGAAAAGGGTCTTAGGAAATTTTCCTTCTTTGCTGGACCTTCAGCCAAACAAAATCCCGACCGAAGCTGCCACCATGTTCTGGGACAAAGAAAGGGTTGTTTTCCGCTATGGAAGCATAGAAATGACCCCTCTCTTGGAAGAAATAGGGGGATTCAATGGGTTGCCTTGGGATAGCCCTGGACTATTGGTACCTAAAAATCGCACCACTAGGGGATTTCTAAAGATGATGGGGTTAAAGAAGAATGACAACTTGAAGTGTTTGAAAGACTCCTACATACTTTTCGACTTCCTCTATGAACGATACGGTCACAGTAGCTCTTACCGTATTTTTGATGATAAGTTCTCAATCACCTCCTTGGGATGGATTCATCATATGGTCTTTGTGTTCATTGTGTGTTTCTTGGGCATGATAGTGTTCCTGATCCAAGGGGACAGAATCCACACCAGGCTGGCCATGCTGGCCAAACCTTTAATGGACGGAATCAAAGGGCAGACATACACCATTGTCCTTATGATCATTGCAGAAATATGTCGGGCTTTAGAACACTATAAGAGGGGGTTCAGATTCTTCGTGGGTTGCAATTTGTTGTTGTAAGTTTGGCTGCTAGACCATCTCCAAAAGTGTCAATACCGTCAAGAATTTCTGCGAAGGTCGTGGAATGATCACATAGCATTTCACTATCCTAAAAGAATGACCTATATCCCAGACAGGTTTGCTCAACCGGAGGACACTATAGGATGGGTACAGTTCTTCAATAATTTTACCGAGGACCAGGTTCAATGGATGTTCGAGTGATTCCCTACCAACGAGTTCATCATCAGATACAGGGATGCTCCACACTTTGATTGGGTTAAGGAGCATATACCCTTATGCTCCCCTCGGGTTTATGAGACAGGCAGGCAGGAAACAGGTCATACCACGAGTCTCTAAGATGAGTCACTTCATAGCCGACTTTCAGAGTGACACCATCCCATATAAAGATGAAGCACAACACATGTGGAGCTTGAATATTATCGTGGAAAAGGATACCATCGAGCCAGACCGATATCATGCGGGACACACATACTTATACCCCTTATGGTTGGATGATAACATAGCAGGAATCTTCGAGCCAAGGGTTTGTCCAGGAAACAAGGCCATAGATGAAGTTGTCGAAGCACAAGTGAAGTATAACAAGCTGCGCAAAAGAATTCGTGAGTCCGAAGCTAAGTATATGGAGCAGCATAAGGCCGACCTGGAAATGATCAATGAGTGGAAAGAGAGAGCTATTAAATCCAGTGAAAGGTTGGAATATCTGGAGTATAGTCTGAAGGAATTGGAAGGAAAAATGAGAAAAATGGTCACCGATTTCCAAAATGCTGAGGGAAACGAAGGAGGACATTTGGCAAGGGCATTCTTACTGTTGAACCTGCGCGAACTGGGGGAACTGATCGACAAGAGTATCCAATCTGGAGAGGGTCCTTCTGGGACCAAGTAGATTAGGTTTATTGCTTTCTTTTTAAAATGTAATAAGGCCAAATGCCATTAGTAACATTATCTTATTTAGTGTCGTTTTGGTCATTTATTTTTTACATTAATGAAATGAGGCAATTATTGGCAATGAATTTCTCCAAATCTATTTTTCGCTAGGCCTACCTCGGGCACAACGAGGCTCCCAAATTAGGACGGGAATTTACATTCCCCCAATATGTGTTTAAATACTGCAAACATTTCAGAATCCTTACTGACTTGTTTACCTTTTGCTTTTCTTTATTCTTTATTATTCTCATCACCTAAGGTTGGTTCGCACATACTGGCATCATCGGTAGATCACACCAAATCTAGATGCCCTCCACCTCTTCCTTCTCTAAGTAATACGAGAAGCAAAGGGAAAGCTAAAATGGATGACTTAAGTGGTATTTGAAAGGAAAATGCTGAGAATGTGGAAATTTCAGATGGTCAAAGTATACCGGCACCAAATGACTTGGTTTTGCGGTTGGAACAAAAGATACTGGAGTTATAGGGAGAACTTGAGCAGGTCTGCAACTTAGCAAACCTATCCCTTACCCTGAATGTCCCCGATATCAACCAACAGAATACCAAAAACCTAGCTCCTCCCCAACATACACCAAACCAGTATCCATACAACCCTCCCGCACATAATCAATATGCAACTCCACCTCAAAATCCCAATCCCTTATCGATACCAACTCTACCACAACAGCATCATCAACCAATCCAGTACCCATAAACCACTACCTATCACACTCCTTAGAACACACCACAACCCATTCCCGATCCTCAAAACTCAACCAATGACCACCACTACACCCAAGTCCCTGGAACTCACCAAAACAACCCTATATATATGGAAACCGTACCTCACTCTACTCAACCAATCTCATATACACCAGAATCCGCTGAGAAGGACCTGCTCATCAAGAACATGGCTGAGAAACTCAAGAAACTAATAAGTCGAGTTCAGGGTGTCGAAGGAGGCAAAGGGATAGAAGGTTTAAACTATGAGGACCTATGCATACAACCGAATGTGGAACTGCCAGAGGGTTACAAACCTCCCAAGTTCGAAATGTTTGACGGAACAGGTGATCCCAAGGTTCATTTGAGAACTTACTATGACAAGCTCGTGGGGTCGGAAAAGATGAAAGGATCCGGATGAAGCTCTTTATGAGAAGTCTTACCGGAGATGCCATGTCCTGCTATATAAGCCAGAACCCTAAGAAGTGGGTCAATTGGGTAAGTATGGCATCAGAATTTATGGACCGATTCAGGTTTAACACGGAGAATGCACCGGATGTCTTCTACATCCAGAATTTAAAGAAGAAGCCAACTGAGACTTTCCGCGATATGCTACTCAATGAAGGTCAGAAGCAGCCAAGGTCAGACCAGTACTAGAAGAAGAACAAATGAACAAGTTCTTCATCAGGGCACAGGATCCACAGTATTATGAGAGACTAATGGTCATTGAGAATCACAAATTCTCCGATATCATCAAACTCGGAGAAAGGATTGAAGAAGGTATCAAAAGCAGGATGGTGACAAATTTCGAGGCACTACATGCCACAAACAAAGCATTGCAATCAGGTGGCATATCAAAGAAGAAAGACGTGGGGGCAGTAATGGTGGCTCAAGGCCCAAAATCTCCACTCACATACCAAACACCTCCACCCATATACCAAACACCTCCACCTACATACCAACCCTCATCTCCCAGATATTCTTAACCTGCCACCACTTATCATACTTATAACACCCAGCCAACCTACTATCATTCACCTCTAACTCGTCCAAATTACCCGAAACCCTGACCTAACTTTGATCGCAAACCACCCAGACAATACACCGCTATTGTTGAACCCATCGACCAGCTGTACAAAAGGTTAAAGGTCATTGGTTTTGTCACTCCTATTCCTGCTATGGCAATGGAGAACTCATCTCAATGGGTCAATCCAAACAAAACATGTGCATATCATTCCGGTATGAAGGGGCACACCATTAATGAGTGTCGAACATTGAAAGATAAAATCCAGACATTGATTGACAACTAGGTCATACAAGCAAAAGAAGTTGCGCCCAATGTACGCAACAATCCTCCCAAATCATAGGGGTGATGGAGTATATATGATAGAGACAAATGAAGAATGGGATCCTGAGGGGTCAATCGAGCTTATTCGGGAAGGCGATGACTTTAAACTTGTAATCACACTCGCTCCTATCGTGGTGCAGACATAGTCGCCAGTTGAGGTTGAGGTAGCCGATTCGGTTCCATTTGAGGTAAAGGTAGCTCCACCCACAGCCACACCCGCTCCATTTGAGGTAGAAGTGGCCACACCTTTCACAGTAATAGTATCAACCACACCTCCTTTCAATTCCAAAACCATACCTTGGGATTACATTGTCGAAGCTAGGCGAAAGGGAAAGAAAAAGATGGAAGAATCTGATGTTACATAAGGAATGACCAGAACCAGAAGGGTCTATACACCTGAACACTTGGGAGGATCGAGTAAGGAGGCCACTACCAAGCAACCTATCATTGAAACGGGGTCAGATGATTTTTGGAGGAAAGCGCAGGCAAGGGAATACTCCATTGTCGATCACTTGAACAAAAACCCCGCTCAGATATCCATCTTATCACTATTGCAAAATTCAGAAGCGCACAAGAATGCTCTGATAAAGGTGTTAAGTGAAGCCTATGTGCCTAACAATATCACATGCGGAGAAATGGCCAACATAGTCGGGCAAGTGCTGGAGAGTCATAAGATCACCTTCCACAAGGACGAATTACCGCCTGAAGAGTTAAGTCACAACCGGGCATTACATATCATGGTGCAGTTTGAAGATAAATTCATTGACAGGGTCCTGATAGATGGAGGTTCAAGCCTCAACATTTGGCCATTGTCTACTATGAAAAGATTGGGCAAAGGTTTTCATGAGATACGGGCGGGAAATATGAACGTGAAAGCTTTTGATGGGTATCAAAGGGCCACAATTGGGGAGATTAACCTTTGTCTGCAGATGGGGCCGACTTGGTTTGATGTTGAATTCCAAGTGCTTGACATATAGGCTACATACAATCTTCTGTTGGGTTGACCTTGGATATATGTCGCTGGGGTTGTGCCTTCCACACTACACCAGGCCGTAAAGTTCGAATGGAATTATCAGGAGGTAATCATTCACAGAGACGGGAGCAACCCCATTTACACCAGCCAAACCATCCCGGTTATCGAGAACAAAAAAAGCCTAGGAGGGGAAACTTACCACCATATTGAACATGTCAATGCAGTTGAGAAAGACAAATGGTAGAGTAACAAGATAGAAAGCATACTAGCATGGTCTAGGTATGAACCCGGTAAGGGGCTTGGAAAGGATCTCTAGGGCATTACCAAACCAATACAGCTGAAACATCATGGTACAACCTTTAGGCTCAGATACCAGTATACATGGTAAGATTATGATGATTGGTCACCTCCATGGTGTGGTCCTTATTACCCTCTCGAGCAACCAGTGCCACGTATAGGTCAGACTTTTCACCAGACTGATACAATATGGGGAACTGCAGAGGTAGAAGCTTTAGTTGGGCTGAGGAATTTGTTCCTAGAGGAAAAGGATATGGACTATAGTGCAATAATTGAGGAGTAGGAGGAGGAAGAAGGCCTCACCATTCAGACTGCGGAAAAGGGATCCGTTCTTAGGAATTGGAATGTCACACCATCCCGGGCCCGCTGAGTCCCTGGGTAGCTTGGCACTTAGCCTAATTTACTTCTATAGTTGTGCTAAGCATTTCAGATGTTTTAGTAATTTTGTTTTAAAGACGCATTTTGTTTCAAAATAATTGCTTGATTTATCGAGCCGTACTTGTTTTGGATGTTTTTAATTTTTAATCAATGCATTGATATTTATCATTCATTATTATCTTTCACACTTTTCTACAACATTATTATTAATTTTTCTGATGAACCGATGACTATGACATGTAATGAGACAACGAAACATAATGATAGCGACTCGGAGGAAGAAGATGAAATACCTGAGGAAGTTGTCAGAGAGGTGGAGAACTTCGAGAATAAGCCTAAGTCCAACCTGGACGAAACCGAAGCAGTAAATTTGGGAGATGTCGAAACCGTTAAGGAGACTCGCATAAGCATTCACTTATCACCGTCAGAGAAAGAAGAATACATTTGTATCTTGAAGGAATATGAGGATATCTTTGCATGGTCATATGATGACATAACCAGTTTGAGCACATCCATAGTGGCTCACAAGTTGCCTACCAATCCAATGTGTTCGCTGGTGAAACAGAAACTCAGAAAGTTCAAATCAGATATGAGCTTGAAAATTAAGGAGGAAGTTACTAAGCAGATCAAAGCCAAAGTCCTTAAGGTAGTTGAGTACCCGACCTGGTTAGCCAACATTGTGCCAGTTCTGAAGAAAGATAGGAAAGTCAGAGTATGTGTTGACTATCGAAACTTAAATAGAGAAAGTCCCAAGGATGACTTCCCATTCCCAAACTACATATCCTGATCGACAATTGCGCCAAGCATGAGCTCCGATCCTTTGTAGATTGCTTCACGGGTTATCACCAGATCTGGATGGATGAAGAAGACGCAGAGAAAAAAGATTTTATTACACCATGGGGGGTGTACTTCTACAAGATGATGCCATTTGGTCTCAAGAATGTTGGGGCCACTTACATGAGAGCCATGACAACCATCTTCCATGATATGATACACAAAGAAATAGAGGTGTATGTTGACGACATCATTATCAAATCCAAGAGGGTCGTAGATCTCATAGTAGACTTGAGAAAGTTCTTTGACAGGTTAATGAGGTATAACTTGTAACTGAACCCCGCAAAATGTGCATTCGGGGTCCCTGCAGGAAAACTATTGGGATTCGTTGTCGGCCACCGAGGGATCGAGCTGGACCCGTCCAAAGTTAAGGTTATTCAAGAGTTACCGCCACCTAGGAGCAAGAAGGACATGATGAGCTTCCTAGGACGTCTCAACTATATCAGTCGCTTTATAGCATAGTCCACAGTTATATGTGAACCCATCTTCAAGATGTTGAGGAAAGATGCCGAAACAAGTTGGACCGAAGATTGTTTTAAAGCTTTCGACAAAATCAAGGAGTACCTGTCCACACCACCAGTCTTGGTCCCACCAGAGTCAGGTAGACGCTTGTTACTCTACCTTGCAGTGCTAGGGTAGCACGACGAGATAGGGAGAAAGGAACAAGCTATCTATTAGCTGAGAAAGAAGTCACTCCATATGAAGCGTGGTACTCTTTATTAGAACGTACCTGCTGCACTCTAACTTGGATAGCTCAGAAGCTGAGGCATTACTTCTATGCCTACACAACATACCTCATATCTAGTATGTACCCTCTAAAGTACATCTTTCAGAAGCCCATGCCAACCGGAAAGTTAGCCAAGTGGAAAATGCTGTTAAGTGAGTTTGACATCGTCTATGTAACTTAGAAAGCGGTCAAAGGACAAGCATTGGCAGACCACCTTGCTGAAAATCCTGTGGGAGGGGAATACGAACCCTTGAAAACATATTTTCCTGATAAATAAGTATCATTCGTAGGGGAGGACATTGTTGAGGCTTACAACAATTGGAGAATGTTCTTTGATGGAGCTGCAAACTTCAAAGGAGTGGGCATTGGAGCCGTCTTGGTATCGGAAACTAGCTAACATTATTCGGTATTTGCTAAACTCAGATTTCCCTGCACTAACAATATGGTAGAGTGTGAAGCCTGTATACTAGGGCTCAACATGGAAATTGACATGAATATTTAGGAGTTGCTGGTAATCGGTGATTCAGATTTGCTTGTGCACCAGGTATAAGGAGAAAGGGCCACCAAGAATTCCAAGATATTGTCATATCTGTACCATGTACAGGAATTGAGAAAGAGGTTCACGAAGATAGAGTTTCGGCATGTTCCCAGAATTCAGAACGAGTTTGTCGATGCATTGGCCACTTTGTCATCCATGATACAGCATCCAACAAGAACTTCATCGATCCCATCCCAGTAAGGGTCCATAGCCAGCCAGTGTATTGTGCCCATGTTGAAGAAGAAACAGACGGGGAGCCTTGGTTTCACGATATCAAAGAATATTTGGCAAAGGGAGAATATCCGGAGCATGCGAATCATACTCAGAAGCATACGCTTCGGAGGTTGTCCAACAATTTCTTCCACACCGGAGGAAACTTGTACAGAATAACTCCTAATTTGGGATTGCTAAGGTGTGTCGACGCAAAAGAAGCTTCTAAGCTACTTGAGGAGATACATGTTAGGACCTACGGCCCGCATATAAATGGTTTTGTCTTGACCAAGAAGATACTTAGGGCCGGTTATTTTTGGATGAACATGGAGACAGATCACGTCCAGTATGTCCGAAAATGCTACCAATGTCAAGTACATGCCGATATGATAAAAGTGCCGCCAAATGAGCTCAATGTAAAAAGCTTACCTTGGCCATTCCCCGCCTGGGGAATGGATGTTATCGGTCTGATTGAGCCCACTACTTCAAACGGGCACAGGTTTATCCTAGTAGCCATTGACTACTTCACAAAATGGGTAGAGGCCGCATCCTACAAAGCTGTAACCAAGAAAGTCATCGCAGACTTTGTCAAGGATCGTATTGTTTACCGAATCGGAGTTCCCGAATCCATTATCACTGATAATGCCGCCAATCTCAACAGTGATATGATGAAATCCATGTGTGAAACTTTCATAATCAAGCACAAGAACTCTACAGCATACAGACCTCAGATGAATGGAGCCATAGAAGATACCAACAAGAACATCAAGAAGATACTAAGGAAGATGGTAGAAAACCATAAACAATGGCACGAGAAGTTACCCTTTTCCTGTTGGGGTACCGCACTACAGTCCGCACATCAACTGGGGCAACTCCCTATTTACTGGTTTATGGTACCGAAGCTGTCACCCCAGCCAAGGTAGAGATTCCTTCTTTAAGAATCATACAGGAAGCCGAACTCAACGATGTAGAATGGATAAGGAGTCGCTATGAGCAATTGGACCTTATAGACGGAAAAAGAATGAACGCAGTATGTCACGGTCAGCTTTATCATAACAGAATATCTAGAGCTTTCAACAAAAGAGTCAAACCAAGACAGTTTGCGCTGGGACAGCTGGTGCTGAAAAAGATCTTCCCGCATCAAGATGAAGCCAAAGGGAAATTCTCTCCCAACTGGCAAGGTCACTACATGATACACCGGGTGCTAACAGGAGGAGCACTCATACTTGTAGAAATGGACGGAGAAGTCTGGCCAAAACTAATCAATTCAGATGCAGTCAAGAGATACTATGTTTAGACTGTTTACATTTCTTCATCTGATGTAATTGAACTATGCTTGACCTAATTCCCGTTTAAGAGGGGATACGTAGGTAGCCCTGTAGGTTCGGTCATATCATAATAAAATTTTTCATTTTTTCCCAGAACCAAAAACTGGGGTAGAATTTTGATGAGGAACCTCAAAATTCCAAAGTAAGTTCATCCAACGCCATTATACACCAGACAGTCACAAATTGGTTAAGAAACTGGGGCAGAATTTTGAGAAGGATTCTCAAAATTTCGGAGAAGGTTCAACAAGTTTCATCGCACGCAAACAGCAAGGATCATTTACAAAACTAGGACAGAATTTTGAGAAGGACCCTCAAAATTCTAATACAAGAAAGTTGTAATATCTCTGAAATGTGTTACAGTCGTCAGTTCATCTAAACTACCTGATATTTCACTATGATTCATGAAAATAACTCTATTTTCATCAATAATTGCATATTTTCGAAAACTCTATTTCTGTAACAGCAGGTGTAGACATGTAATTTTTGACCCTCCCCAAGATTTTACATATTTTAGCACGTAAATATTTAATTTAGGCCTAATATAGCTATTTCAATAAATTTTGACTCTTTTACTTTATTTTATTACAAGAAAATAAAAATTACAAAAACAAATAGTTTCATTAATGTTTTGTAGTCATTTTTAAACTTGAAAAATACCAAAAATAGTATTGTTTTGACGGTTAGTCTCATTTTAATAGTTATTTTACTTAAGTAGGATTAATTAATAAATGAGATCGTATTTTTAGTATCGTTCGTAGGGAAAGAATAAAATTTAGGCTCAAGCGACCCATTTTTAGGCCTAATTTTTGAACCTAGCCCATCATTACCAAGCCCATCATTTCTAGGATCATACCCCCAATCTAAAAAAATCCTATAAATCAACTAGACTCTATGAACCTAAGGACTATCAGGAGAAAAATGCAAAAAATACACACAAAAGACAAAAGGCTGCCCTAGAGCTAAATCCGAGGCGTCGTTTTTCACAATAGCCCACCCCCTTGAAACCCATCTTCCTCACACACCCCATCCTCTCAAAAACCCAGCGGCATATACAGAGAATCAAGAACCCCACCCCCTGAAACTTTCATGTGATTTGTAACAGAGGAAAATGTGACAATCGTAAACAGTAGCAGTGCCGGAGAGTTTAACATAAGGGCCTTTGCTACTATTTCGTTTTAAAGTTTCCTCTGTGCCAAGGAGAGGTCCGTTTGAGGTTGTTCGCGTTTTATCATTGAGAAGCTCCTACTTGAGATCTTGTCCAGTGAGGTTCTCGTTTGTCCCCGATCCGGATCCGTCGATGCTGTTTGAACTCCGTGTAAGTTCTGTCCGCCTTCGAGTTGTAACTGGTACCGTCCTTCCATACTACAAACTTTGAGATTTTTGTATCAATAGAGTGAAGAAAGTTTAGTCCAAAAAGGTTCGTCCAGTTCTTCTTTTACAACTCGTATACTGACCTCTTCAATGCTTCTTATGTCAATATTTTAGTTTTGTTATTTGATTTATAATGTGTTGCTCTAGTTCATATGTTTATCCATGTTAGGAAAACTATTTTGTTAATTACTATTTGAGAACATTATATCTAGATGTAATTGGTTTAAGTGGGCTTACGTCATTATTATTATTTGTTTCATTAACATTTTTATAGTTTTGCTTTCACGTTAGATTATCTTAGGAGCTACAAATTAATGATATGGAAGAACTATGGTCAGATGTTAATTCTTTAAAGATTTTCTTAGCGTTTAATGGGCCAACATTGGGATTGGATTCAATTTGCTAGATGTTAAGTGCACAGCCTATTGTTCTTGGTATTGGACATGATTTTGTCACAGTATAGGAATTGGGTTGTTGTTCGTCAACTGAACTACGTCAAATTAGATTAAAGGGGCTCGGGTGTGCATTTCATGTGACCCTGCCATATTTTTGAATAATAATAAAAAGATAAACATGTTGCAAACCCGGGTTTGCATTTCATGTGACCCGATTCTAATTTTCAACAAGGTTAAACAAAACGTGTCGTGAACCACGGGTGCATTTCATGTAGCATGGCTTACCATGTGTTTTAAATAACCTTGAATTAATTCTTTAAGTAAGTAAAAGCGGTTTTCAAAAGTTAAAAGGCACATAGGTTTAAAAGTGTTTAAAATCAAATAATAGGCCAATTATAATGGTTTAAGGGACCGTGCTAGAACCACGGAACTCGGGAATGCCTAACACCTTCTCCTGAGTTAACAGAATTCCTTACCCAGATTTCTGTATTTTGCAGACTGTAAAATAGAGTCAATCTTTACTCGATTCGAGATTTAAAATCGGTGACTTGGGACACCATAAATTATCCCAAGTGGTGACTCTGAATCTTAAATAAATAATCTTGTTTCGATTGTCACTTAAATTGGAAAAAACTCCCTTAAACCCCTCTCGGGTGTAGGAAAAAGGAGGTGTAATAGCTCTGGCGACTGCACATAACCAGTTATCTATTTTAAGAAAGGGTCTTGGTGTGAGCGCTGCCCGGGATCCCTGAGGTCCTTAGGGAACTTTGACACACTAGGACACACCATTGGCTATGAGACTCTTGGCATTTGAGACTATTCTAAAGGCCTGGCATCCCCAAGTTTACTTTGGGCCTAATTCAGGCTCCCAATAGATAGTTTATATTTATTTATGTAATTCATTCACTATTGGTCTGTAATAATGATCTTTGTAAACAGATGTTGGGAAAATTAGTAAAAGGGAAGGGGATTATTATATGATTTTTGTAAGGGAAATCGGGTTGAAATTATGCCCTTAGGATCACTATGCTTACTCGCATTAGAAATCATGCCTTAGGATTATTATGTTTACTTGCTTTAGAAACCATGCTTTTAGGATTGTTTGGCATACTAGAAAACATGTTATAGGCTCATCACCTCATTTGTTACGAAATTCTGCTTCTACATGATCATGATCACCTAGAAATTCTATTATTAGATCACTGTTATAATCTTGCTTAACAAAACGTCTATTTATTATGTGCATTAAAGATCCTTCCCTAGGACTATTATTGCATTCGCTTTAAAACCATGTCTACATTGCGTAAATCAGTAACTATCTTGTTTAAGAAAGCAATTTCAACACCTAGATATCGCGTTCTAGGATTTAATAGATGTAAACCAGCTCTATAATGTTCAACGCCTAGACTAGCATGCCTATATAACTTAATAAGTTCCAAAACTGTTTGTTTTAAATTGATCCGGTTTGCATTTAGACAGTATGTTTATAGGGTATCTCTACCTAGGCAAGCCTATAGGTAATCAAGGTTTGTGAAACTGCTTTGCTTGTAACTGCTCAGGTTCAATCGGTTCTAAAAATCAGTAGGCAAACTGATTAGGACTTTAACACTTTTGCCTTAACTCAATATTGCATATTCTCTGCTTGTCATGCTCATCTAGATATCCTGTTCTAGGGCTTTTCTTAAATATCTGGAATCTGTTGTTTGAGACGTGCACTTGCTTGCTCTATTTGTGGAGGTAAAATGTGAGCCTCTTAATTGTTCTATCTTTGGTTCAGTCCTGTATGTTTTATATGTCGCCTAGAGTTTTCTCCTTTTAATTACTATAAGAAAGTCTAAATCCACCTTAACTAGAAGTCCTAAATACCTCTGTACTATATAAGTAGAGGAACGGGTAGTGCACGCATAGGATACATCTTAAGATTGCTAGAATGCTTTAGGCTATGACCAAGGGAAGGGAAATTGGGTAGTAAAAGGATATGATGACTTGTGCACCAATGCCACGCGTAACCCTTGAGGAAGGCTTACCGGGTATTGTACAGATGTGATCCTATAGGCTAACAAAACGTAGGACCTCCCTCATCTTATTTACATATATGTGCTGAGACTTCTTATCTGTCAAATTTTCTCTATTTTATATGTGTTCTAAAAGTGCCTATTTGTTAAATGACTAATTCATATAATTGAGTTCGGCCGGGACCCACCGTTTGGACCGCGAGGAGTGCCTAACACCTTCCCCTCAAGGTTATTTCGAGCCCTTACCCAATCTCTAGTAATGCAAACTAGTTATATGAGTTAATTGCTCTAGGTGCCGAACGCACCTTACTCTGTTAGGTGGCGGCCCTTCAAATATCCAATTCCAAAAGGAAATGACTTGTTCCCAATGAATGTCGATAACTGGACTGCACGAGGAAAAAGGGGGTGCGACAGCATGGCGACTCTGCTGGGGATATTTTAGGCTCTTACCATAATGAACTTATTTTTGTGAATTAGTCTTAAGCATGTTTTATCCTTTGCACCCTCCCCCTTATTTAACTGTTTATTTTCACGCATTTATGATTTCCTTTATTTTCCGAAACTGACTTGCTTCCTTGTTTTCCTTATGTAACTATCTTTCAATTATTTAAATACCGCATTTATCATTTTAACGTGCAAATACTTGATAACATGTTATTTATTGTTTCATAAATCATGCTCAATATCATATTCCACTCGTGCGTAGTTAATACTACAGCAACGCTTGATGAGTGTTTACGCTCTTCCTATATATCGCCCTTTAAATTCGGAAAGGCGTATTTGCGGTAAAACTAGTCGATCAGTGGTACATTCGACGGTTCCGTGCCTTTCCCTCTCAAGTTGCCCGCTTGAGGGTCCTAATTTAGACCTCTATAGCAACCTTACTCTGATTATTATATGTGCATCATGGTCAAACCTAGCCGGGTTAATATGTTGTCCACATAATAACCCTTTAAGACAAACCTCACCCAAAAGTCCATCGGGTTTTCCATAATCCCAACGGACGCAACCACGATTGTGTGTATTAATTTTGGAGAAATAAGTGCCAATATGCTAATCATTGTTGTATAAATAGACGAACCTAAGGGGGGGAAAGTGCCTAACCTATTTTTTTTTTTTTTGCAGAAAATGAGGCGCGAATCCCCAGGTTCAGCATTGTCGGTAGCATACCTTCACTTTTGCTAGATTGGTGGAGGGATCTTCCTTCATGTGACCAAAATCATGTGAAAAGGGTCTTAGGAAATTTTCCTTCTTTGCTGGACCTTCAGCCAAACAAAATCCCGATCGAAGCTGCCACCATGTTCTGGGACAAAGAAAGGGTTGTTTTCCGCTATGGAAGCATAGAAATGACCCCTCTCTTGGAAGAAATAGGGGGATTCAATGGGTTGCCTTGGGATAGCCCTGGACTATTGGTACCTAAAAATCGCACCACTAGGGGATTTCTAAAGATGATGGGGTTAAAGAAGAATGACAACTTGAAGTGTTTGAAAGACTCCTACATACTTTTCGACTTCCTCTATGAACGATACGGTCACAGTAGCTCTTACCGTATTTTTGATGATAAGTTCTCAATCACCTCCTTGGGATGGATTCATCATATGGTCTTTGTGTTCATTGTGTGTTTCTTGGGCATGATAGTGTTCCTGATCCAAGGGGACAGAATCCACACCAGGCTGGCCATGCTGGCCAAACCTTTAATGGACGGAATCAAAGGGCAGACATACACCATTGTCCTTATGATCATTGCAGAAATATGTCGGGCTTTAGAACACTATAAGAGGGGGTTCAGATTCTTCGTGGGTTGCAATTTGTTGTTGTAAGTTTGGCTGCTAGACCATCTCCAAAAGGGTCAATACCGTCAAGAATTTCTGCGAAGGTCGTGGAATGATCACATAGCATTTCACTATCCTAAAAGAATGACCTATATCCCAGACAGGTTTGCTCAACCGGAGGACACTATAGGATGGGTACAGTTCTTCAATAATTTTACCGAGGACCAGGTTCAATGGATGTTCGAGTGATTCCCTACCAACGAGTTCATCATCAGATACAGGGATGCTCCACACTTTGATTGGGTTAAGGAGCATATACCCTTATGCTCCCCTCGGGTTTATGAGACAGGCAGGCAGGAAACAGGTCATACCACGAGTCTCTAAGATGAGTCACTTCATAGCCGACTTTCAGAGTGACACCATCCCATATAAAGATGAAGCACAACACATGTGGAGCTTGAATATTATCGTGGAAAAGGATACCATCGAGCCAGACCGATATCATGCGGGACACACATACTTATACCCCTTATGGTTGGATGATAACATAGCAGGAATCTTCGAGCCAAGGGTTTGTCCAGGAAACAAGGCCATAGATGAAGTTGTCGAAGCACAAGTGAAGTATAACAAGCTGCGCAAAAGAATTCGTGAGTCCGAAGCTAAGTATATGGAGCAGCATAAGGCCGACCTGGAAATGATCAATGAGTGGAAAGAGAGAGCTATTAAATCCAGTGAAAGGTTGGAATATCTGGAGTATAGTCTGAAGGAATTGGAAGGAAAAATGAGAAAAATGGTCACCGATTTCCAAAATGCTGAGGGAAACGAAGGAGGACATTTGGCAAGGGCATTCTTACTGTTGAACCTGCGCGAACTGGGGGAACTGATCGACAAGAGTATCCAATCTGGAGAGGGTCCTTCTGGGACCAAGTAGATTAGGTTTATTGCTTTCTTTTTAAAATGTAATAAGGCCAAATGCCATTAGTAACATTATCTTATTTAGTGTCGTTTTGGTCATTTATTTTTTACATTAATGAAATGAGGCAATTATTGGCAATGAATTTCTCCAAATCTATTTTTCGCTAGGCCTACCTCGGGCACAACGAGGCTCCCAAATTAGGACGGGAATTTACATTCCCCCAATATGTGTTTAAATACTGCAAACATTTCAGAATCCTTACTGACTTGTTTACCTTTTGCTTTTCTTTATTCTTTATTATTCTCATCACCTAAGGTTGGTTCGCACATACTGGCATCATCGGTAGATCACACCAAATCTAGATGCCCTCCACCTCTTCCTTCTCTAAGTAATACGAGAAGCAAAGGGAAAGCTAAAATGGATGACTTAAGTGGTATTTGAAAGGAAAATGCTGAGAATGTGGAAATTTCAGATGGTCAAAGTATACCGGCACCAAATGACTTGGTTTTGCGGTTGGAACAAAAGATACTGGAGTTATAGGGAGAACTTGAGCAGGTCTGCAACTTAGCAAACCTATCCCTTACCCTGAATGTCCCCGATATCAACCAACAGAATACCAAAAACCTAGCTCCTCCCCAACATACACCAAACCAGTATCCATACAACCCTCCCGCACATAATCAATATGCAACTCCACCTCAAAATCCCAATCCCTTATCGATACCAACTCTACCACAACAGCATCATCAACCAATCCAGTACCCACAAACCACTACCTATCACACTCCTTAGAACACACCACAACCCATTCCCGATCCTCAAAACTCAACCAATGACCACCACTACACCCAAGTCCCTGGAACTCACCAAAACAACCCTATATCTGTGGAAACCGTACCTCACTCTACTCAACCAATCTCATATACACCAGAATCCGCTGAGAAGGACCTGCTCATCAAGAACATGGCTGAGAAACTCAAGAAACTAATAAGTCGAGTTCAGGGTGTCGAAGGAGGCAAAGGGATAGAAGGTTTAAACTATGAGGACCTATGCATACAACCGAATGTGGAACTGCCAGAGGGTTACAAACCTCCCAAGTTCGAAATGTTTGACGGAACAGGTGATCCCAAGGTTCATTTGAGAACTTACTATGACAAGCTCGTGGGGGTCGGAAAAGATGAAAGGATCCGGATGAAGCTCTTTATGAGAAGTCTTACCGGAGATGCCATGTCCTGCTATATAAGCCAGAACCCTAAGAAGTGGGTCAATTGGGTAAGTATGGCATCAGAATTTATGGACCGATTAACACGGAGAATGCACCGGATGTCTTCTACATCCAGAATTTAAAGAAGAAGCCAACTGAGACTTTCCGCGATATGCTACTCAATGAAGGTCAGAAGCAGCCTAGGTCAGACCAGTACTAGAAGAAGAACAAATGAACAAGTTCTTCATCAGGGCACAGGATCCACAGTATTATGAGAGACTAATGGTCATTGAGAATCACAAATTCTCCGATATCATCAAACTCGGAGAAAGGATTGAAGAAGGTATCAAAAGCAGGATGGTGACAAATTTCGAGGCACTACATGCCACAAACAAAGCATTGCAATCAGGTGGCATATCAAAGAAGAAAGACGTGGGGGCAGTAATGGTGGCTCAAGGCCCAAAATCTCCACTCACATACCAAACACCTCCACCCATATACCAAACACCTCCACCTACATACCAACCCTCATCTCCCAGATATTCTTAACCTGCCACCACTTATCATACTTATAACACCCAGCCAACCTACTATCATTCACCTCTAACTCGTCCAAATTACCCGAAACCCTGACCTAACTTTGATCGCAAACCACCCAGACAATACACCGCTATTGTTGAACCCATCGACCAGCTGTACAAAAGGTTAAAGGTCATTGGTTTTGTCACTCCTATTCCTGCTATGGCAATGGAGAACTCATCTCAATGGGTCAATCCAAACAAAACATGTGCATATCATTCCGGTATGAAGGGGCACACCATTAATGAGTGTCGAACATTGAAAGATAAAATCCAGACATTGATTGACAACTAGGTCATACAAGCAAAAGAAGTTGCGCCCAATGTACGCAACAATCCTCCCAAATCATAGGGGTGATGGAGTATATATGATAGAGACAAATGAAGAATGGGATCCTGAGGGGTCAATCGAGCTTATTCGGGAAGGCGATGACTTTAAACTTGTAATCACACTCGCTCCTATCGTGGTGCAGACATAGTTGCCAGTTGAGGTTGAGGTAGCCGATTCGGTTCCATTTGAGGTAAAGGTAGCTCCACCCACAGCCACACCCACTCCATTTGAGGTAGAAGTGGCCACACCTTTCACAGTAATAGTATCAACCACACCTCCTTTCAATTCCAAAACCATACCTTGGGATTACATTGTCGAAGCTAGGCGAAAGGGAAAGAAAAAGATGGAAGAATCTGATGTTACATAAGGAATGACCAGAACCAGAAGGGTCTATACACCTGAACACTTGGGAGGATCGAGTAAGGAGGCCACTACCAAGCAACCTATCATTGAAACGGGGTCAGATGATTTTTGGAGGAAAGCGCAGGCAAGGGAATACTCCATTGTCGATCACTTGAACAAAAACCCCGCTCAGATATCCATCTTATCACTATTGCAAAATTCAGAAGCGCACAAGAATGCTCTGATAAAGGTGTTAAGTGAAGCCTATGTGCCTAACAATATCACATGCGGAGAAATGGCCAACATAGTCGGGCAAGTGCTGGAGAGTCATAAGATCACCTTCCACAAGGACGAATTACCGCCTGAAGAGTTAAGTCACAACCGGGCATTACATATCATGGTGCAGTTTGAAGATAAATTCATTGACAGGGTCCTGATAGATGGAGGTTCAAGCCTCAACATTTGGCCATTGTCTACTATGAAAAGATTGGGCAAAGGTTTTCATGAGATACGGGCGGGAAATATGAACGTGAAAGCTTTTGATGGGTATCAAAGGGCCACAATTGGGGAGATTAACCTTTGTCTGCAGATGGGGCCGACTTGGTTTGATGTTGAATTCCAAGTGCTTGACATATAGGCTACATACAATCTTCTGTTGGGTTGACCTTGGATATATGTCGCTGGGGTTGTGCCTTCCACACTACACCAGGCCGTAAAGTTCGAATGGAATTATCAGGAGGTAATCATTCACAGAGACGGGAGCAACCCCATTTACACCAGCCAAACCATCCCGGTTATCGAGAACAAAAAAAGCCTAGGAGGGGAAACTTACCACCATATTGAACATGTCAATGCAGTTGAGAAAGACAAATGGTAGAGTAACAAGATAGAAAGCATACTAGCATGGTCTAGGTATGAACCCGGTAAGGGGCTTGGAAAGGATCTCTAGGGCATTACCAAACCAATACAGCTGAAACATCATGGTACAACCTTTAGGCTCAGATACCAGTATACATGGTAAGATTATGATGATTGGTCACCTCCATGGTGTGGTCCTTATTACCCTCTCGAGCAACCAGTGCCACGTATAGGTCAGACTTTTCACCAGACTGATACAATATGGGGAACTGCAGAGGTAGAAGCTTTAGTTGGGCTGAGGAATTTGTTCCTAGAGGAAAAGGATATGGACTATAGTGCAATAATTGAGGAGTAGGAGGAGGAAGAAGGCCTCACCATTCAGACTGCGGAAAAGGGATCCGTTCTTAGGAATTGGAATGCCACACCATCCCGGGCCCGCTGAGTCCCTGGGTAGCTTGGCACTTAGCCTAATTTACTTCTATAGTTGTGCTAAGCATTTCAGATGTTTTAGTAATTTTGTTTTAAAGACGCATTTTGTTTCAAAATAATTGCTTGATTTATCGAGCCGTACTTGTTTTGGATGTTTTTAATTTTTAATCAATGCATTGATATTTATCATTCATTATTATCTTTCACACTTTTCTACAACATTATTATTAATTTTTCTGATGAACCGATGACTATGACATGTAATGAGACAACGAAACATAATGATAGCGACTCGGAGGAAGAAGATGAAATACCTGAGGAAGTTGTCAGAGAGGTGGAGAACTTCGAGAATAAGCCTAAGTCCAACCTGGACGAAACCGAAGCAGTAAATTTGGGAGATGTCGAAACCGTTAAGGAGACTCGCATAAGCATTCACTTATCACCGTCAGAGAAAGAAGAATACATTTGTATCTTGAAGGAATATGAGGATATCTTTGCATGGTCATATGATGACATAACCAGTTTGAGCACATCCATAGTGGCTCACAAGTTGCCTACCAATCCAATGTGTTCGCTGGTGAAACAGAAACTCAGAAAGTTCAAATCAGATATGAGCTTGAAAATTAAGGAGGAAGTTACTAAGCAGATCAAAGCCAAAGTCCTTAAGGTAGTTGAGTACCCGACCTGGTTAGCCAACATTGTGCCAGTTCTGAAGAAAGATAGGAAAGTCAGAGTATGTGTTGACTATCGAAACTTAAATAGAGAAAGTCCCAAGGATGACTTCCCATTCCCAAACTACATATCCTGATCGACAATTGCGCCAAGCATGAGCTCCGATCCTTTGTAGATTGCTTCACGGGTTATCACCAGATCTGGATGGATGAAGAAGACGCAGAGAAAAAAGATTTTATTACACCATGGGGGGTGTACTTCTACAAGATGATGCCATTTGGTCTCAAGAATGTTGGGGCCACTTACATGAGAGCCATGACAACCATCTTCCATGATATGATACACAAAGAAATAGAGGTGTATGTTGACGACATCATTATCAAATCCAAGAGGGTCGTAGATCTCATAGTAGACTTGAGAAAGTTCTTTGACAGGTTAATGAGGTATAACTTGTAACTGAACCCCGCAAAATGTGCATTCGGGGTCCCTGCAGGAAAACTATTGGGATTCGTTGTCGGCCACCGAGGGATCGAGCTGGACCCGTCCAAAGTTAAGGTTATTCAAGAGTTACCGCCACCTAGGAGCAAGAAGGACATGATGAGCTTCCTAGGACGTCTCAACTATATCAGTCGCTTTATAGCATAGTCCACAGTTATATGTGAACCCATCTTCAAGATGTTGAGGAAAGATGCCGAAACAAGTTGGACCGAAGATTGTTTTAAAGCTTTCGACAAAATCAAGGAGTACCTGTCCACACCACCAGTCTTGGTCCCACCAGAGTCAGGTAGACGCTTGTTACTCTACCTTGCAGTGCTAGGGTAGCACGACGAGACAGGGAGAAAGGAACAAGCTATCTATTAGCTGAGAAAGAAGTCACTCCATATGAAGCGTGGTACTCTTTATTAGAACGTACCTGCTGCACTCTAACTTGGATAGCTCAGAAGCTGAGGCATTACTTCTATGCCTACACAACATACCTCATATCTAGTATGTACCCTCTAAAGTACATCTTTCAGAAGCCCATGCCAACCGGAAAGTTAGCCAAGTGGAAAATGCTGTTAAGTGAGTTTGACATCGTCTATGTAACTTAGAAAGCGGTCAAAGGACAAGCATTGGCAGACCACCTTGCTGAAAATCCTGTGGGAGGGGAATACGAACCCTTGAAAACATATTTTCCTGATAAATAAGTATCATTCGTAGGGGAGGACATTGTTGAGGCTTACAACAATTGGAGAATGTTCTTTGATGGAGCTGCAAACTTCAAAGGAGTGGGCATTGGAGCCGTCTTGGTATCGGAAACTAGCTAACATTATTCGGTATTTGCTAAACTCAGATTTCCCTGCACTAACAATATGGTAGAGTGTGAAGCCTGTATACTAGGGCTCAACATGGAAATTGACATGAATATTTAGGAGTTGCTGGTAATCGGTGATTCAGATTTGCTTGTGCACCAGGTATAAGGAGAAAGGGCCACCAAGAATTCCAAGATATTGTCATATCTGTACCATGTACAGGAATTGAGAAAGAGGTTCACGAAGATAGAGTTTCGGCATGTTCCCAGAATTCAGAACGAGTTTGTCGATGCATTGGCCACTTTGTCATCCATGATACAGCATCCAACAAGAACTTCATCGATCCCATCCCAGTAAGGGTCCATAGCCAGCCAGTGTATTGTGCCCATGTTGAAGAAGAAACAGACGGGGAGCCTTGGTTTCACGATATCAAAGAATATTTGGCAAAGGGAGAATATCCGGAGCATGCGAATCATACTCAGAAGCATACGCTTCGGAGGTTGTCCAACAATTTCTTCCACACCGGAGGAAACTTGTACAGAATAACTCCTAATTTGGGATTGCTAAGGTGTGTCGACGCAAAAGAAGCTTCTAAGCTACTTGAGGAGATACATGTTAGGACCTACGGCCCGCATATAAATGGTTTTGTCTTGACCAAGAAGATACTTAGGGCCGGTTATTTTTGGATGAACATGGAGACAGATCACGTCCAGTATGTCCGAAAATGCTACCAATGTCAAGTACATGCCGATATGATAAAAGTGCCGCCAAATGAGCTCAATGTAAAAAGCTTACCTTGGCCATTCCCCGCCTGGGGAATGGATGTCATCGGTCTGATTGAGCCCACTACTTCAAACGGGCACAGGTTTATCCTAGTAGCCATTGACTACTTCACAAAATGGGTAGAGGCCGCATCCTACAAAGCTGTAACCAAGAAAGTCATCGCAGACTTTGTCAAGAATCGTATTGTTTACCGAATCGGAGTTCCCGAATCCATTATCACTGATAATGCCGCCAATCTCAACAGTGATATGATGAAATCCATGTGTGAAACTTTCATAATCAAGCACAAGAACTCTACAGCATACAGACCTCAGATGAATGGAGCCATAGAAGATACCAACAAGAACATCAAGAAGATACTAAGGAAGATGGTAGAAAACCATAAACAATGGCACGAGAAGTTACCCTTTGCCTGTTGGGGTACCGCACTACAGTCCGCACATCAACTGGGGCAACTCCCTATTTACTGGTTTATGGTACCGAAGCTGTCACCCCAGCCAAGGTAGAGATTCCTTCTTTAAGAATCATACAGGAAGCCGAACTCAACGATGTAGAATGGATAAGGAGTCGCTATGAGCAATTGGACCTTATAGACGGAAAAAGAATGAACGCAGTATGTCACGGTCAGCTTTATCATAACAGAATATCTAGAGCTTTCAACAAAAGAGTCAAACCAAGACAGTTTGCACTGGGACAGCTGGTGCTGAAAAAGATCTTCCCGCATCAAGATGAAGCCAAAGGGAAATTCTCTCCCAACTGGCAAGGTCACTACATGATACACCGGGTGCTAACAGGAGGAGCACTCATACTTGTAGAAATGGACGGAGAAGTCTGGCCAAAACTAATCAATTCAGATGCAGTCAAGAGATACTATGTTTAGACTGTTTACATTTCTTCATCTGATGTAATTGAACTATGCTTGACCTAATTCCCGTTTAAGAGGGGATACGTAGGTAGCCCTGTAGGTTCGGTCATATCATAATAAAATTTTTCATTTTTTCCCAGAACCAAAAACTGGGGTAGAATTTTGATGAGGAACCTCAAAATTCCAAAGTAAGTTCATCCAACGCCATTATACACCAGACAGTCACAAATTGGTTAAGAAACTGGGGCAGAATTTTGAGAAGGATTCTCAAAATTTCGGAGAAGGTTCAACAAGTTTCATCGCACGCAAACAGCAAGGATCATTTACCAAACTAGGACAGAATTTTGAGAAGGGCCCTCAAAATTCTAATACAAGAAAGTTGTAATATCTCTGAAATGTGTTACAGTCGTCAGTTCATCTAAACTACCTGATATTTCACTATGATTCATGAAAATAACTCTATTTTCATCAATAATTGCATATTTTCGAAAACTCTATTTCTGTAACAGCAGGTGTAGACATGTAATTTTTGACCCTCCCCAAGATTTTACATATTTTAGAACGTAAATATTTAATTTAGGCCTAATATAGCTATTTCAATAAATTTTGACTCTTTTACTTTATTTTATTACAAGAAAATAAAAATTACAAAAACAAATAGTTTCATTAATGTTTTGTAGTCATTTTTAAACTTGAAAAATACCAAAAATAGTATTGTTTTGACGGTTAGTCTCATTTTAATAGTTATTTTACTTAAGTAGGATTAATTAATAAATGAGATCGTATTTTTAGTATCGTTCGTAGGGAAAGAATAAAATTTAGGCTCAAGCGACCCATTTTTAGGCCTAATTTTTGAACCTAGCCCATCATTTCCAAGCCCATCATTTCTAGGCTCATACCCCCCAATCTAAAAAAATCCTATAAATCAACTAGACTCTAAGACCCTAAGGACTATCAGGAGAAAAATGCAAAAAATACACACAAAAGACAAAAGGCTGCCCTAGAGCTAAATCCGAGGCGTCGTTTTTCACAATAGCCCACCCCCTTGAAACCCATCTTCCTCACACACCCCATCCTCTCAAAACCCAGCGGCATATACAGAGAATCAAGAACCCCACCCCCTGAAACTTTCATGTGATTTGTAACAGAGGAAAATGTGACAATCGTAAATAGTAGCAGTGCCGGAGAGTTTAACATAAGGCCTTTGCTACTATTTCGTTTTAAAGTTTCCTCTGTGCCAAGGAGAGGTCCGTTTGAGGTCGTTCGAGTTTTATCATTGAGAAGCTCCTACTTAAGATCTTGTCCAGTGAGGTTCTCGTTCGTCCCCGATCCGGATCCGTCGATGTTGTTTGAACTCCGTGTAAGTTCTGTCCGCCTTCGAGTTGTAATTGGTACCGTCCTTCCATAATGCAAACTTTGAGATTTTTGTATCAATAGAGTGAAGAAAGTTTAGTCCAAAAAGGTTCGTCCGGTTCTTCTTTTACAACTCGTATACTGACTTCCCCAATGCTTCTTATGTCAATATTTTAGTTTTGTTATTTGATTTATAATGTGTTGTTCTAGTTGATATGTTTATCCATGTTAGGAAAACTATTTTGTTAATTACTATTTGAGAACATTATATCTAGATGTAATTGGTTTAAATGGGCTTACGTCATTACTATTATTTGTTTCATTAACATTTTTATAGTTTTGCTTTCACGTTAGATTATCTTAGGAGCTACAAATTAATGATACGGAAGAACTATGGTCAGATGTTAATTCTTTAGAGATTTTCTTAGCGTTTAATGGGCCAACATTGGTATTGGATTCAATTTGCTAGATGTTAAGTGCACAGCCTATTGTTCTTGGTATTGGACATGATTTTGTCACACTATAGGAATTGGGTTGCTGTTCGTCAACTGAACTACGTCAAATTAGATTAAAGGGGCTCGGGTGTGCATTTCATGTGACCTTGCCATATTTTTGAATAATAATAAAAAGATAAACATGTTGCAAACCCGGGTTTGCATTTCATGTGACCCGATTCTAATTTTCAACAAGGTTAAACAAAACGTGTCGTGAACCACGGGTGCATTTCATGTAGCATGGCTTACCATGTGTTTTAAATAACCTTGAATTAATTCTTTAAGTAAGTAAAAGCAGTTTTCAAAAGTTAAAAGGCACATAGGTTTAAAAGTGTTTAAAATCAAATAATAGGCCAATTATAATGGTTTAAGGGACCGTGCTAGAACCACGGAACTCGGGAATGCCTAACACCTTCTCCCGAGTTAACAGAATTCCTTACCCAGATTTCTGTATTTTGCAGACTGTAAAATAGAGTCAATCTTTCCTCGATTCGGGATTTAAAATCGGTGACTTGGGACACCATAAATTATCCCAAGTGGCGAATCTGAATCTTAAATAAATAATTCTGTTTCGATTGTCACTTAAATTGGAAAAAACTCTCTTATACCCCTCTCGGGTGTAGGAAAAAGGAGGTGTGATAGCAGGTGTTACCCAGGAAAACTCAAACCAGGACTCCAGAACGGAGCGGAGCAAAGCCAGCAAACGAAGGCACGAACCAACCTCTCCTTACAAAACTTACAATTTTTCTTTGAGCTCGGGCACATTTGACGTAACAGTAGCATTCGCAAATATATTCAGGCAGCAAAATCACTATCAATAGGGCCACCAGACACCGAATATATCTCCAGTTAAGAAATATTCTACTCTTATTTGCTACCTATTCTTTGCACGGGACTAAGCCATGTCCTGCATATTGCATGAGACTAAGTTCTGTCTCCATCTGCATGAGGCTAAGCCCTGCCTCCATTTTTCATAAGGCTAAGCTCTGCCTTCCGTTTGCATAGGACTAAGCTCTGTCCCGAATTTTGCATGAGGCTAAGCCCTGCCTCCACATTTGCATAAGGCTAAGCACTACCTTCCGTTTTCATGGGACTAAGCTCTGTCCCGCATCTTGCATGAGACTAAGCTTTGTCTCCATCTGCATGAGGCTAAGCCATGCCTCCATATTTGCATAAGGCTAAGCACTACCTTCTGTTTACATGGGACTAAGCTCTGTCCCGAATTTTTCATGAGGCTAAGCCCTGCCTCCACATTTGCATAAGGCTAAGCACTACTTTCCGTTTGCATGGGACTAAGTCCTGTCCCAAATTCTACATGAGGCTAAGCCTTACCTCCATATCTGCATAAGGCTAAGTATTGCCTTCTCTCTACATGGGACTAAGCTCTGTCTCAAATCTTGCATAAGGCTAAGCCCTGCCTCCATGTTTGCATAAGGCTAAGCATCGCCTTCTCATGGGACTAAGCATTGTCCCTCCTTGCATAAATGTTGCTCTATTTTGGCACTATCTATTTGCTCAACTTTCGGACTAAGCTCTGCCCGCAACCTCACAAGACTAAGCCTTGTCTTGTTGATTTCGGCATCATATTGTTGCATCTTATAGGCTAAAACATCGCCAACTTGTCCAAAGGCGTCATTGTCTAAAGGCATCATCCTCATAGTTGGAAGACATCATGCCATGGCCAGAGGATCTCTCAAATTTGCATATCATTATTCAAAGGCGTCATGGTTCGGAGGCACCATTCTCATGGCCCGAGAACATCATTTCTTGGCCTGCGAATCTCCTATCTCACAATTCATGGCCCCGGACATCATAGTCTAAGGACGTAATCCGCACCGTCCGAAGACAATTCTCATGGTCTAAAGGGAATATGCATCATGTTTAAATTCCCGCACAAATATATGTTTGTAGTATTTTTTATCTACAGGTGACCTGATAAGCAACCGTTATCCCAACAGGAGCAATCCTGCTCCGATTCCTTCGACTATCTCAAACTTGGCCGCTCACCGTAACCATTCTTTCACCTATCCCGAAATCTCGTGTCCGTTCTTATAATGACTTCATCGGTATATTCCGCCGATGAGTTCGTAACTACATACGGCCTGATTCCTATAAAACCAGGGATATGTAGGCAGCTCAGAAACCAGAGTGCGGCCTAAATCTCTCAAACCATCTCGCCTAGTCAAAATTGGCCATCATATCTTTACCCGATAACTCTTTCATCCTTCCTGGGTAAAGAGAGACAGTTGTTGATATCCAATTTTTCCCTATATTATTTTTCAAAATGCATATATATCTTTAAAACTATGCATTAGCATCAAATGATATTTTTTCATAATTTCAATATTTTTAAATTAATTTATCCCAATATTTTATTTATGTAAACAATTACAAAATTGCATCACAAATGACTTCATAACATTTCTTAATTTAATTTTACTATTTATAGTCATATTAAGTTTAAATTATTTCACAAATGACCCGATTTACACTTTTTGGTTATAATTGCAACAACTTTGCAATTATAGCCCAACCATACATTATTACATTATTTTACCAAAAAATGGTCCATTGTATTTTTAAAATATCGAATAATTATTTCTAGGCATGAAAATTATTTTTTATAATTTGTTATTTATTTTATAAATTAATTTTTACTCAATTACCTGGCCATTTAATAAATAGCCCCTTTTGTTTTTCAGACTTAACTCAAAAGACCAACCCAAAACCTCTTTTAAAATTAGCCCAATCCCTTTAGGCCCAAATACACACCTGCCCGACCCAATACCCCTATTCAATCCTGACCGTTGATCATTCAGATCAACGGTCCATATTCCCGTTTCTTTAATTAAAGCTAGACCTAACCCCCCTCCCCCAAACCCTCTCATTCACTCCTCTCACCCGCCGTCATCACTACCCTCTTCTCTCAACTTTCTTGACCCAACCCTAGTTCCAAACGCTGTCACCAGCGTATATCTCAATCTTGTGATGTTTCCATGTCTTCTCCGGCCAGCCCTGGCCTTCTACGCACCATGGCTCTTTGACTTCTTAGATCCGTGAGACGATCTCAAGGAACCCTACCGGTTCTGATTTGAAACCTTGCTTGTTAGCCTGTCTCGGGTCATTTTCTCGACTGTGAGTAAGAATTTCCTTTTTGTTTTGTTACGAATTTATGGTCTCTTGACCTATTCTCGCATCTCCATTACTTTTCTAAAAACCCTAGTCTATTACCTTCGATCCTTCTCAGATCCGTACAGATCTGAGATGAATCAAGCTCTATTACCTGTTCTTCTTTGAGAATTTCAGATTTTAACTTATTATTCCGACTTTTCCCCAAAACTAGGGTTCATCCCAAGTTACTTTTCAAAGGTTTTTCTGACTCCTAAGTGTTTGATTAATTATTTTTCATCTTCGTGACTAATTTGTGCAAAAAATACTTAAACCTTAGTTGATTTTGTGTGATACTCTGATTTTCTAACCTTTGCTTCAATTTTGAGTATTTCTGTGTTACCAATCGTATTAATTTACTCTGTATTTTTGACTTACATATTGTTTTCTTTGTCAAATCCATTATTCTGTGGTTTTCTCCCTAATTAATCTCTATTAGGGTTCGAATCTGTTTCTCCGGCTAATTTCTATATTTTTGTAAGGTTTTACTTAGCCTAAGTTCTGTTTATGGAAGTTGAGTATTTCTTTCCAGAAATCAATGTTATTTTGAAAGTTTTGGCGGATTGATTTACTCTATTAGAGATCCGTATGCATAAATCTTGTGTGTTTCCTTGTTAATGACCTTAATTGGTCATCTCTGCCTTATTTGATTGCCCGTATAGTTGTGGATTCTTACAGATTCCTTTATATGGTATGATTGGGATTCTTTCCTTAATTAGACCCATGTTATTACCGTTTGATCAATTACCCCTAATTAAGGGGTCTATTTTGAACTCCTTTAATTGACTGAATGCTGATTCCTTTACCTTATTTTGTTCTACTCTTAAACTGCTATATATACACTCTTGTTTTACCTCTCAACACACGAACACTTAGTTCAGAATACACACACACACACACACACACACACACTTAGACTCTCTCTTCTTTCTCTGCTACTTGTGCTAACTATTGGTCTAGCTGGCTGAAAGCCAAGGCTAGACAGTAGCATTATACTTGCTTTACATTTTGCAGTTTGCCTCTTTAAACTGGTATGTCCCTAGTTCAATTTTGAAACTCAAACTCTGTGTGTTCCATGTCTATAAATCTATTCTTGCACAAGTTTGATTGGCTATGTATTCAATTTGTCTTCCTATTTACTGCTTTATTCAGCATGTCTAAATTTTGTCTTCTCTTGTTTAAACGTGTAATCAGCATGTCTAGGTCTCACTTGCTTGTTGGATACTTGACCAGCATGTTTATTAGTCTCTGTTTACTCTTTTCAATTGGGGTGATTATGTTAGTAACTTAGTCTCCTAATGTACTTGATTGATCCTAATCGTATGGCTAATCCTATCCAATGCACCCCTGTCTTCAACATGACGATTCCTACACTCTGCCTCTATGTCTTAATTGCCTATTATCATGACTAACCTGTTAGGTCTCTGAATCTGTAGACTCCTAATTATTCTGTGCATTTGTCGTCCATTCTCTTCCCCCTTGTACCCTGATCATGTGTCCCTGATGTGAGCTTTATATGTTCCTATCCCCCCTGACCCTTGTTTGTAAAGTTGCATGTTAAATGGTTGTGATTCTGGGCATTCCAAGTCTGTGCGATTGTATTTTGAATATTTGTTCTTCCCAGAATTGATTCAAAAATTGTTTTCCACTCTTAGTAGTTTCTCAAAATTGTTTCTATTCCTGAAAATCTTTTCACTCCTGAAAGTTATCTCTACACTGTTTTTACTAAGTGTTTTCTAAACTATGTCAAGCACTCTCACTTTACTCTTAGACTATTAAGTTCTGCCTATCTAGTGTGTGTACTGCCTAGGAATCCATGAGATTCCTCTGAACTCTGGCACACTGGGGCTGGCCCTTCCACACTGGACATAGCCAGTTATCTATTTTAAGAAAGGGTCTTGGTATGAGCACTACCTGGGATCCCTGAGGTCCTTAGGGAATTTTGACACACCAGGACACACCATTGGCTATGAGACTCTTGGCATTTGAGACTGTTCTGAAGGCTTGGCATCCCCAGGTTTACTTTGGGCCTAATTCAGGCTCTCTATAGATAGTTTATATTTATTTATGTAATTCATTCACTATTGGTCTGTATAATGATCTTTGTAAACAGATGTTGGGGAAATTAGTAAAAGGGAAGGGGATTCTTATATGATTTTTGTGAGGAAAATCGGGTAGAAATCATGCCCTTAGGATCACTATGCTCACTTGCATTAGAAATCATGCCTTAGGCTTATTATGTTTACTTGCTTTAGAAACCATGCTTTTAGGATTATTTGGCATACTAGAAAACATGTTATAGTCTCATCACCTCATTTGTTACGAAATTCTGCTTTTACATGATCATGATCACCTAGAAATTCTGTTATTAGATCACTGCTATAATGCTGCTTAACAAAACGTCTATTCATCATGTGCATTAGAGATCCTGCCCTGGGACTGTTATTGCATTCGCTTTAAAACCATGTATACATCGCGTAAATTAGTAAATATCCTGTTTAAGAAAGCAATCTCAACACCTAGATATCACGTTCTAGGATTTAATGTATGTAAACCAGCTATGTAATGTTCAACACCTAGACCAGCATGTCTATAGGACTTAATAAGTTCCAAAACTGTTTGTTTTAAATTGATCTGGTTTGCATTTAGGCAGTATGTTTAGAGGGTATCTCTGTCTAGGCAAGCCTATAGGTAATCAAGGTCTGTGAAACTGCTTTGCTTGTAACTGCTCAGGTTCAACAGGTTCTAAAAATTAGTAGGCAAACTGATTAGGACTTTAACACTTTTGCCTTAACTCAATATTGTATATGCTCTGCTTGTCATGCTCACCTAGATATCCTGTTCTAGGGCTTTTCTTAAATATCTGGAATTTATTGTTTGAGACATGAACTTGCTTGCTCTATTTGTGGAGGTAAAATGTGAGCCTTTTAATTGTTCTATATTTGGTCCAGTCCTATATGTTTTATATGTCGCCTAGAGTTTTGTCCTTTTAATTACTGTAGGAAAGTCTAGATCCACCTTAACTAGAAGTCCTAAATATCTCCGGACTATATAAATAGAGGGACGGGTAGTGCACGCATAGGATATATCTTAAGATTGCTAGAACGCTTTAGGCTATGACCAAGGGAAGGGAAATTGGGTAGTAAAAGGATGTGATGACATGTGCGCCAATGCCACGCGTAACCCCTCTGGTTGAGGAAGGCTTACCGAGTATGTACATATGTGATCCTATAGGCTAACAAACCTAGGACCTCACTCATCTTATTTATATATATATGCTTAGACTGCTTATTTGTCAAATTTTCTCTATTTTATATGTGTGCTTAAACTGCCTATTTGTTAAATGACTAATTCATATAATCGAGTTCGGCCGGGACCCACCGTTGTGGACCGTGAGGGGTGCCTAACACCTTCCCCTCAAGGTTATTTCGAGTCCTTACCCAATCTCTGGTAATGCAATAGTTATATGAGTTAATTGCTCTAGGTGCCCTAACGCACCTTAATCCGTTAGGTGGAGACTCTTCAAATACCCAATTCCAAAAGGAAACGAGTTGTTCCCAATGAATGTCGAAACCCGGACTCCGCGAGGAAAAAGGGGGCGCGACAATGTGAATATTTGTTTTTCTTGTTTCTTTTAAATTTTGGAGTTCCAATATACTGGTAGGTTGTTTGAGTCTTTGCTATCATTATATCCCTTTCACATTGATAAATTCTCATTTGAATTATGAAGCTATTTTATTAAAGGAGATAATCCCTTCGCCTATTTCTTTCTATTGTGTCAATTTAAGCAAAAGTGAGCATTTAGAAGTTTCCATGAATCCACTTTATAATTGTTAAGTGAAGAAAAAAATGAATTTTCTTTTGTGAATCTTCCATGACTAGCATGTTATTAATTTAGAGTGTCTATTAGTATTTGAATGACAGAAGATAGCTATTTTATCAAGGTGAATGTCTTGGATTTAATTTTGACATATGGACTATGAGTAAATTTAGTTAAAGAAAATTAAGAGGCCACTGATTACTCTTGTTGAGTGAATTGGGCCAAGGGAATAATGTGCGCAAATGAAATTAGATTTAATAAAAAAAAAGGGCCACGTTAGATCTTCAATATACATGAGAGTTGGTCTTGAATCATAATTTATTGGGTCGGGTTTAATAAAGATGCATATTGGCCCAAAGCCAATAAATAAGCAAGTGGCCCATATTTTTTTTCAATAAGTTGTTGGCCCATTCTCTTTATTCAACTGTTGGTGATTCCTCTGGTGGCTCATTTCCTCAAAACAAATAAAGTTGGTCTAAATTTATGTGTTGTATTTCTCTAAATAATAAATTTGAATAAGTTATTTTATTTAAATAATTAAAATAATTCAATCGCTTTCCTAATTAATTAATTTAAATGTCAGGCAATTAGTAGGTGCGCTTTAACTCACGGAATCGCTTGCGTAGCCTGATGTTTAACATTCAATAAATTAATTCAATAATCTCATATCATACTCATTAGTTTTAGTTAATTTTTAATTTAGTTAATTCTTTGCTAAAATCCGGATTCCCTTGCGTAGCGCCACAATTGAATTTTAATCTTCAATAGCTAATTTTCTCAAATATAGTAATTTCTCAAAAGTACTATAAATAATTGATTGTCATGATTTCGCTTTCGCTTGCGAAGCGCAATTATGATAAGTTAATTTTGTTATTCAGTCACGCATTCGATTGCGTAGTGTGGTTATGGCAACGTAATATTATATAAATCATTTTAATAATTCTAATAATCAAGAGATAAAAGCGGATAGGTAAAACATGAAAATCATATAAATCACAGTTTATCCAAAATTAATTCAAGCCAAGTTTTAAGTCAATAAAGCGACTGTGCTAGAACCACGGGACTGGGGGAATGCCTTGCACCTTCTCCCCGGTCAATAGAATTCCTTACCCGAACTTTATTTCGCGGACCGATAAAAAATAGAGTCAAATCTTCCTTTGACTAGGGATTTAAATAAATGGTGACTTGGAACACCGAAAAATAAATTCCAAGTGGCGAATCTGTAAATAAAATAATCCATACTCAAATTTGTCACTTCAATTGAAAAAACTCTTTAACCTACAATCCATAACATACATTCTTTTGGGGGTAAAAAGGGGTGTGACATTGAGTCCACTTAGAAATTGCATTATCCTTTGTTGCTGAAGTTGCTCGACATATTCCTTCGAATTTGGAATGGGCACCATTGCATCAAATTCTGCCCATAGCTCCGTAAGCTTGGTGAAATAGGTAGATAAATAATTTGTTCCCTGGGAGATGGTGGCTATTTCTCTGTGCAATTGAAAAATTCACACACGATTCACCTTGTCGAACCTTTCTGTCAGATCCACCCAAACCAAATGCACATTAGATGCGTATACAATGCCGCTAAGCAAATCCGGAGAAACTGTGTTCATAATCCAGGAAAGTACAGTTGCATTACATGTTTCCCAGTCCTCATGTAACTCAGACTTGAATGAGTCCTTTTTGCATGTCCTGAGCACAAACCCCAACTTCCTCTGAGCTTGCAGTGTAATTCGCATTGATCGACGCCACAGTTCATAATTTTCTAATCCTGTGAGCTTTACCGGAATCAAAATTGAATTAGGAGTATCTGAAGGATGAACGAACAAAGGATGCGTGTGATCGATTTTATTGCCCTCCATTGACGATCGTCAGTCAGAGCTTCGCGAGGAAGACGATGATGAAACTACTGTCAAATTGAATGAAATTTTGCAGAATTATAGATCTTCACCGCTCTGATACCATATGAGTTTGATGAGTCTGAGTCTATCTCTCATATTCATCCATGCATTCACAGATGAAGCTCAATTTAGGAAGAAACTTGAGAGAAGAAGATAGGTGCATAAAATGAGAGAAATGAATTCTATATATCACAAAATATAATTACAGGTGTATATGTATGTCACGACCCAATTCCCGAACCCGGTCGTGATGGCGCCTCTCGTGAAGACAAGGCCCGCAAGACCAAAATAGAACACCTCTTTTAAATAGTTAAATATCATAAATAGTTCTAAAGCATGATATAATATCCATAATTTGTGGAATTAACGATAACAACAGTAAAAGCCATCCCGACACATCCCAAACCGGGGTGTCACAAGTCATGAGCAACTAAGAAAAATCCTGATACAGTCTACTAATCACTAAACCCGATACAATAGTTCTAAGAACATGAAAATGATAAGATAAGGGAGGCACGGGGGCTGCGAACGCCAACAGCTACCTCGTGATCTCCGAAACGCTGTCTGGACGGGAAGATCAACACTCAGGAGCGGACTCTGCGATGCCTGAATCTGCACACACGGTGCAGGGAGTAATGTGAGTACTCCGACCCAGTGAGTAATAATTATAAATAATGGCTGAAAATATGAAAACACGTAAAGGCACAAAACAATTCTATATCAAAGCAGTAAAAATCATGTAAAGCAGTAAACAGTGAAGAAGTCAAGTGAAATCTCTTTAAATCAGGTAAAACAGGTAATTTAGCAGGTAAATAACAAGTAGAAATCCACCCCTCAGGCACAGTATCAATCACTCATAACAGTGTCAGCTCCTCGGGCTCACTCTTATCACTTAGTGCTCATCTCCAGCTCTCGACCCATATATCTCTCATAATAATAGAAATCAGAATAACCACTGCGGCGTGCAGCCCGATCCGTACATCACTGCGACGTGCCGCCCGATCCATATAGATGGTTGACTACGCTCACTGGGGCGTGCAAACTTCGGAGGGGCTCCTACAGCCCAAGCGCTATATTGCTTCGGCGTGCAGCCCGATCCATATAAGTATTGCTGCGGCGTACAGCCCGATCCATAACATACATAATATCCTCACCATTCGGTTCTCAACCCCTCTCAGTCATTAACCTCACAACCTCTCGGGCACAATAATAGAAGATAGGGATCTCAACCCACAAATTCCTCTCATTTAGGAATAGTAAGATAAAACCAACTCGTATCATTTAAAATAGATAGAAACATGACTGAGGATATGATTTTTAACAAGTATAGTGAGGAAATTCAGTCAAAATCCCCGAATGGTTTAAATAGTTGGCACGAAGCCCAAATATGACAATTAGCCCAAATCATGATGAAAACAAATAAGTTTCAGTCAAATACGCGGTAAAATCATCAGTCGAGATGGACCAAGTCTCAATCCCCAGTAGTAAAAGACCCCACGTTCATCATCCAGCGCGTGTCTCACCTCAATATAGCACTACGATGTGCAATCCGGGGTTTCAAACCCTCAAGACATCATTTACAACCATTACTCACCTCAAACCGGCTATAACTCTAGCTCGCGATGCCTTTGCCCCTCGAATCGGCCTCCACGCGCATCGAATCTATCCAAAATCAGAACGATACGTCACAATATGTTAAGGGAACAAAGCCCAAGCGAAAACAATCGAAAAATATCAAAAAACCCGAAATTAGCAAAACCCGAGCCCCGAGCCCACTTATCGAAACTCAGAAATTTTTACATCAACGGGTTCCTTATCCTCCCACGAGTTCATACATATCAAAAGTTCTCAAATCCGACCTCAAATGGCCCTTCAAATCTCTTTTGAACTTTAAATTCAAAATCTCAAGCCCTAGTTCTTCCATTTTTAGCTTAGGTTCCATGAATTTCTAGGTTAATTTCACAATAGAATCACGTTTTAGGTTCATAAATCTTACTTCCAATCACTTCTCCTTGAATCCCTCTTCAATATCCCTCAAAGAGCTCTCAAAATGATCAACTATGGTGCAAAAATGGCTCAAAATCGCGGATAAAATGTTTTATAAACTTACTGCCTAGTTCTGGTATTCCTTCATCGCGATCGTGGCCCAAGCCTCCCGATCGCGAAGAGCAAAATTCCACGACTCCAAAAATACACTATGCGAATGCGATGACTTCACTGCGAACGCGATGCTTGATTTCCTAGACCTGTGCGAACGTGACCCAACTGATGTGAACGCGAAGAACAAAACCACTGGACCCCCAAATACTTATCCGCGAAAGCGAAACACTGCATGCGAACGCGAAGCACAAGATCAAAGCCCTCCGCGAACGCGAGACCTCAAACGCGAACGTGAAGCGTAAACTCAGGCCAACCCAAAATCCTTCTACACGATCGTGATGGACCCTATGCGATCGCAAAGGCTTAAAACCTGCAACATCTGATCAGCCAATTCTACAACTTCTTAAAGCCAAAAATGGTCGAATTGACCATCCGAAACTTACCCGAGGCCCTCGGGACCTCAACCAAAAACACCAACACATCCTAAAACCTCATTCAAACTTGCTCCAATCATCAAAACACCTCAAACAACATCAAATTACCTAAAATTCATCGGATTCAAGCCTAAGTTTTCTAAAAACTTCCGAAATACGCTTTCGATCAAAAACCCAACCAACCACTTCCGAATGACCTGAAATTTTGCACACACATCACAAATGACATAACGAAGCTACAATAACTCTCGGATTTCCATTCCGACCCTCGAATCAAAATCTCGCCTAACAACCGAAAATCGCCAAAATACTAACTTCGCCAATTCAAGCCTAATTCTACACCGGACCTCCAAAACCAATCCTGATACACTCCTAAGCCATAAATCACCTCCCGAAGCTAACTGAACCATTGGAACTCTCATCCGATCCCTTTAATACACAAGTCAACATCCGGTTGACTTTTCCAACTTGAACCTTCTCAAAAGAGACTAAGTGTCTCATTTCTTACCAAATCCACTTCGAACGCAACCTACTCAACTAGATCATATAAAACATGGATAACGAAGCATAATAAAGCAGAAATGGGGGAAACAGAGCGGTAACTCATGAGACAATTGGCGGGTCATCACATCCTCCCCAACTTAAACAGACATTCGTCCTCGAACGAGTCAAGAAACATACATGAAGCCTCAAATAGGTGAGGATATCTGCTCCGCATCTCCTGCTCGGTCTCCCTAGTAGCCTCCTCCACGGGCCGACCTCTCCACTGCACTTTCACTGAAGCTATATCCTTTGACCTCAACTTACGAACCTGACGACCCAAAATAGTTACTGGCTCCACATCATAGGTCAAATCATCATCCAACTGAACCGTGCTAAAGTCCAAAACATGAGACGGATCTCCAATATACTTCCGGAGCATAGAAACATGAAATACCGGATGCACGCTAGACATGCTGGGTAGCAAAGCAAGCTCATAAGCCACCTCCCCAATCCTCCGAAGCACCTCAAAAGGCCCAATGAATCGCGGACTCAACTTTCCCTTCTTACCAAATCTCATAACACCCTTCATGGGCGAAACATTCAGCAAGACCTTCTCACCAACCATGTAGGATACATCTCGAACTTTCCGATCCGTATAACTCTTATGACGCGATTGCGCTGTACGAAGCCACTCCTGAATCACCTTCACCTTCTATAAGGCATCCTAAACCAAATCTGTCTCCAATAGTCTAGCTTCGCCGGGCTCGAACCAACCAACTGGAGATCTACACCGCCTCTCATACAAAGCCTCATACAGAGCCATCTGAATACTCGACTGGTAGCTGTTGTTGTAGGCAAACTCTGCAAGCAGTAGAAACTCATCCCATGAACCTTCGAAATCAATAATACAAGCACGCAACATGTCCTCCAATATCTGAATAGTACGCTCGGACTGCCCGTCCGTCTAAGGATGAAATGTTATGCTCAACTCCAGCTGAGTACCCAACTCTCTCTACACGGATCTCCGAACCTACGAAGTAAACTGAGTACCTCTATTTGAGACGATGGAAACTGGAACACCGTGCAACCGAACAATCTCCCGGATATAAATCCCTGCCAACCACTCTGAAGAATAGGTAGTACATACCGGAATGAAGTGCGCAGACTTGGTCAACCGATCCACAATCACCCAAATAGTATCAAACTTCTTCAAAGTCCGTGGGAGTCCAACAACAAAGTCCATAGTAATCCTCTCCCACTTCCACTCGGGAATAACTATCTGCTGAAGCAAGCCACCCGGTCTCTGATGCTCATATTTCACCTGCTGACAATTGAGACACCGAGTTACAAATCCCACAATATCTTTCTTCATTCTTCTCCACCAATAGTGCTGCCTCAAATCCTGGTACATCTTCGCGGCACTCGGATGAATAGAATACCGCGAGCTATGGGCCTCCTCCAGAATCAACTCTCTAAGCACATCTACATTGGGCACGCAAATCCAGCCCTGCATTTTCAACACCCCATCATCCCCGATGGTCACATCCCTGGCATCATCATGCTGAACTATGTCCTTAAGGACAAGCAAATGTGGATCATCGTATTGGCGCTCTTTGATGCGATCATATAAGGAAGACCGAGAAACCACACAAGCCAACACTGTTGATACCCAATTTTTCCCTATGTATTTCTTTTACATGCAAATACTTTCAAATATCATATACATACATATATAAGTATGCCCAAGTGTTTTAGTATTTTTCCAATTTTTTAAAAAAGATTTTTTAAATTGATTTATTGCTCAATAATTATTCCCAAAATTATCACTTTGGTGAATAACTTATTTTATTCTCATATTTATACCAAAATATAGGTAGGTTACTTTTCATATATTTTTACAAATTAATTTGGTATTTTAAAAGCTAAATTGCATATAATTGCAATTTTAGCCTGCTTTAAGATTTAATAGCAATTTTAGCATGCTTTAAGATTTAATAGCATTTTATAATTATGAAACTGGTTCCAATATTTTTTAATTAATATTTATATACTATTAACGGATCCAGTGCTTTTAATTTGCTTTCAAAATTATTTTTTACTATGTTTATAAAATAAAAAGGGAAAACTGGCTATTTAAATTTTGGCCTCAGTTCGTTTCAATTGTAGCCCCATTACATTTTGATTTTAGCCTAAAATTGACCCAATTTCAAACTCAAATTTGGACCAGCCCAATTACCACTCTAACCCAACCCAGCACTTATTCAACCGACCCAGCCCATAACCCCTTTTAATCCCGGTCGTTGATCATTTAGATCAACGGCCACCGTTGCTTCTTACCTTTTTTAATCCAAACGAACCTAAACCCTACCTCATTCTTTCATAGACGCCGCCTTTGAATCCCTTCTTTCTCTCAACTCTCTCTCAACTCACCTCAAACCCTAGCCGTCGCCTCTCACTGAAACCCTAATCCATGGCTTTTCAGGCTCATCAAAGGCCTATACCAGCCTCTCATGGCTTCTACGTGCTCGTTTCTGAGGTCCTATGACCAGATCTTGAAAGGTTTCGACCAAGCCTTTGCTTGATGACTGTTCTCCGGTCGTCTTCAGCCTTTGTCCGGCCAACCATGGCTATCCGAGTTCGACCTTCGACTCTCCTACTTAGATCGATGGTTTTCAAAGCCTTCCTCATCACCTGGTTTCTTACGAAACCCCAAACTCTAAGGTTCCTCCAATTTTATTTCAGATCTGCTCCGGATCTATGTGTGTTTTGAACTTTCTAAGCATTTTTTCTCGAAGTTTCTTTAATTTTGCTTTCAAAACTCTTTATTCTTCAACTAGGGTTTCATGTTAAGTTATTTCGAATCTCTACTCTGATTCTCGACATGTTTTGCTGTGTTTTGCTTGTGTTGTTTTTCTATTTGAGTTTGCATGTTGAAAACCCTAATTTTTTGAATTTTGTTTGAGTTTCTTAGTCTGTTTGTTTGTATTAGTTTGATTTACCTTGTTTACACCTGATTAGCGTTGAAAACCCTAATTTTTGGGGTTTATTTGAGATTCTGAATTCGCTTGTTTGTTTCACTTGTTTATCGCCTCTAAACTCGACTAATTTTCGAAAAACCTTAGTTCTTTGGGGCCTATTCGAGTCCCTTGAGTTTATTCGTGCAATTCGTCTGTCTGAAGTTGCTCAGCCTGATTCTTTTTGTTTCAGCATCTCTCTTCCTTATGTGATTCCTTTTTGTTCTGAGTTCCGACTATCTGTCAAACTCGACTGTGTTTTCAGAAAGGTTTTTACTTGATTCTTCGCATGCTTCTAATCTTTTCCTCTACTACTAAATCACTGAAACCTGACCTACGTGACTATCATGCTATAAATGTTTGCTCTATGCTATTACTGTATGATGTTCCTTCTTGCCATAGCTTGGCCTCGCATGCTTATTACTTGTGCACTTCATTTATATACTGAGTCCCTTCTGTGATTGATTTTCAAACTTGTGATTGATTTTCAAAACTTTTCCTTATGAAATTCTGATTTTTTTACTCGCCCGTTAAGGGTTAATTGATTCTCTCTCTTTGTTTGGCCTTACCAGATCCTTTCCAAAATAAGTACATTCCTGTATTTAGACTTAATCCCTTACTATATGGTTTTACTGCTCCTTCTATGGTAACAATCATTCTGCTTACAAATTGATCTTCTTTCCTTATATTAATCTTGTTAGTGTCCGTTTGAGCAGTAATCCCTTGATTAAAGGGGAATACCTGTGTTAATTGATTCTGACTGTGTTTATTTCCATGTTTGTGTTGAAACCTTATTTGTTACCTTATTCTCTACTCGTTTTCAAAACTATAAATACTTGTACCTCTTCTCTTTCAAAAAACAAGTTCGAACACACAGCATAAGTCACCACTTCTTCTCTCAAATACACTTAGGTTTTCTAAAAAAGCATTCGAGTTTTCTCTGAACTCATAAGCTCTCTTCTTTGATTGTGTTTTGGCTGCAAGTATCCTGCTTTTCTTTGTACTTACTTTTCTGCAACTGGTATGTCTCTTCTTGTTTAAATTCTGCCCCCTCTCTTATGTGTTTATGCTTCAGTCTTTTCTTTGTTTATTTTACTGCTTTCTGCAAGCTTGTTATTCCTTCTCCTATATGAATCCCCATCCCTGAACCCTTTGTCTGCTGAGTTATGGTTCAGAAAACATGACAACCCTTGACATTGTTGTTTATGTATATGGAATGGACCCCCTGAGTCCTAAACTCTTTCAATTCTCATTCCTTTTCCCCCTTATATGTATTCGGAGCTTGAGACCTTGGTCTGGCAGTGTCCTAATCACTGCCTAGACCACAATCTGACCTTCAATAGGTCTATACTCTTATTTGTTGGTTGAACAGGCTTGGTCAGGGGTGTGCCAGCCTACCTTGTGGCTAGGCATGACCACCAGCCTGCCATGGCATTCCCCAACCCCCTCTCTTGCACTTACACTCATTCTTAGAACCTAAGTTCTGCCCCTCTTTTGTGAGCCTTGATTTGGGATCCATGATCTCCCTCTGAACTTGTACACCTGAGGGCTGGCTCTTCCACACTGCACTGTAACTCTTTCTAATTAACATCTTGGGTGTAAGCACTGCCTAGAGTTCCTGAAACTCCTTGGATCTCTGAAACACCCTAGATAAGAGAAGGCTTTAGAAATCTGGATCTCGGAAGTGGTTCAATCTCATATTGTTAGATACTAAGTCTGAATTAGGCTGCTCGGATGTAGTTGTAATTTCTGATGTATTTTTTATTTCTGTCTTATTTTTTACTGGTCTGTAATAATTTGTATAAACTCATGGGATTTTAGTGAAAAGGGGAGGGGGTTACTTTTCATGCACAAAAGGGTAGAAATCATGTCTATAGGTTTAATTTCTACACTGCACAATTTCACACGTAGAGACCATGCCTATAGGATTTAACTTCTAAACTTTCTGCAACTATGCATATAGATACCGTGCTCATAGGGGTTTACATTTCTGCACATAATGATATCATTAGGCAAACTGTAGGCTTAATTATAAAGTTGCATATAGATACCATATTTGTAAGACTCTTGTTAAAAAGTGTTAAAATTAGTTGACGTATAGAAAGCATGCCTATAGGAACTTCGAGTCGGAACTGTCTCATTTGTTCAAAACAGCACCAACCGTTTAAATTAATATATACTTTGGTAAAACTGGCAGTCTTCTGTGATTTTCTGAACCTCGTAAGTTAACAAACATTTTCTAAACCAAATTGGCATTTCTGAAACTCACTTTTTTCTGATAAGGTTTGTGAAAACTCTTTTTTTTCCAACTAGTATGCATGTCTTCTGAAGCTCCTTTCTTTTCTTTTAAATATTTTTCAAAACAGTACATTCTTTTTCTGAAACTCGTTTCACTCTGATAAAAAACTGGTAACTCTTCATAACCAGTTCGCTTTTCGAAATCGTTAGTTCTATCCAACACATAGCTGAAAGTAGACTAGTCCTTAAGAACTGCATTTGAGCGAGCCTAATGCGGACTTCCTGTCTAAAAGTATGTGTTGAACCAGTCCGCTTATCGCTTTAATTTTAAAGACCAAACCAGTACATGCAAGACATGCTAAACTCTATGGCTTATCCGACTTAAGGAGGTTTTTACTTGAGCCTTACTTGCTTATCTGCTTCCCCTTTTACTTGCATTATGTGTTTTGATTGACGCCTAGTGTTTTTGTCCTTTGAAAGCTCTCAAAAGGCCCCAAATATCTTTCCCTTTAGGATTAGTAGTCCTAAATGCCTCCGGGACTGATAGGATTGGGACGGGTACTAGCATGCAATAAGTAACAAAACTTTCCGCGCTTTAATACCTTAACGGGGTGGGATGCGTAGAATATGGATATGATGACCGGTGCGCTAATATCATGTGCGACCCCTCTTTGAGGAGTGGTTGCTGGATATTGCATTGATGTGATCCATATTATTTGTAAACCTAGGACCCTCTCCCCTTTACTTGTTAATTTTTAAGTTTTCTTTTAAATTAAATTTCCAAACTCTCTACTCCTTCAACTCTTAAACTTGTTTGCAAAACTATGTGAAAAATCCTTTTCTTTTCTACTTGTCTGCTTAAAGTCACAATTGTAGCATGGCCGGGAACCACACCAGTGGATCTTGAGGGGTGCCTAACACCTTCCCCTCGAGATAATTTCTAGCCCTTACCCAACCTCTGGTTCTTCATCTCAATTCTTTCTTAAAGTGTCCTAATGCACTATAATCATTAGGTGGCGACTCTTCAAATTCTAAACCCAATTCTTGAAAGGGAATAGAGTTGTCCTCCCAAATGTCGTATACCCGATTTCGACTCTTAGAAAAAGGGGGCATCGACAAACACTCGACTGGGTTCCAAAATATCTAATCTCACAAACCGATTGGCCAAGGCCTGAACATCAACTGCAAGGAGTCTCTCCCCAACTGGAATATATGCCAAACTCCCTATACTCACTGCCTTTCGGCTCAAAGCATCGGCCACCACATTGGCCTTTTCCGGATGGTACAATATGGTGATATCATAATCCTTAAGCAACTCTAACCATCTCCGCTGCCTCAAATTAAGATCCTTTTGCTTGAACAAATGTTGAAGATTGCGATGATCAGTGAATACCTCACAAGATACGCCATACAAGTAGTGCCTCCAAATCTTCAATGCATGAACTATGGCAGCCAACTCCAAATCATGAACAGGGTAATTCTTCTCATGGGGCTTCAACCGACGAGAAGCATAAGCAATAACTCTACCCTCCTGCATCAGTACACAACTAATCCCAACTCTCGAGGCATCACAATATACGGTATATGAACCTGAAGTTGATGGCAAAACCAATACTGGAGTTGTGGTCAAAGCTGTCTTGAGCTTTTGAAAGCTCTCCTCACACTCATCCGACCATACAAATGGAGAACCCTTCTGAGTCAACTTGGTCAAGGGCGATGCGATAGATGAGAATACCTGAACAAACCGGCGATAATAGCCTACCAACCCAGGAAAGCTACGAATCTCTATGACTGAGGACGGTCTAGGCCAACTCTGAACCGCCCATATCTTCTTTGGATCTACCTGAATACCCTTACTGGACACCACGTGTCCCAAGAAAGCCACTGAACTAAGCCAAAATTCACACTTAGAGAACTTTGCATAAAGCTTCTCCTCCCTCAGTCTCTGCAATACAACCCTCAAATGCTCCGCGTGCTCCTCCTAACTACGAGAGTATACCAAAATATCATCAATGAATACTATAATGAACGAATCCAGATAAGGCCGAAATACATTGTTTATCGAATGCATGAACGCTGCTGGGGCATTGGTCAGCCCGAAAGACATGACAAGAAACTCATAATGACCATATCTGGTCCTGAAAGCAGTCTTAAGAATATCTGAATCTCTGATCTTCAACTGGTGATAGCCCGAACGGAGATCAATCTTGGAGAACACTCTCGCTCCCTGAAGCTGGTCAAATAAATCATCAATGCGAGGCAAGGGATACTTGTTCTTAATCGTTACCTTGTTCAATTGCCTATAATCGATGTACATTCTCATTGTGTCATCCTTCTTCTTTACAAACAGAACCGGCGCACCCCAAGGTGACACACTGGCCGAATAAACCCCTTATTTAGGAGTTCCTGAAGCTGCTCCTTCAATTCTTTCAACTCTGTTAGTGCCATACGATACGGCAGAATAGAAATAGGCTGAGTGTCCGGCACCAGGTCAATACTAAAATCAATATCCTTGTCTGGTGGCATGCCCGGCAGGTCTGCAGGAAAAACATCGGGAAAATCCCTCACAACAGGAACAGAATCAATGCTAGGAGTCTCAGCTCCCGCATCCCTCACAAATGCTAATTATGAAAGGCAACCCTTCCCAACCATACGTTGGGCCTTCAAGAAAGATATCACTCAGCTAGGAACATAATCAGTCACACCACGCCACTCGATCCGCGGTACACCCGGTATAGCCAAAGTGACTGTCTTAGCATGACAGTCTAGAATAGCACGACATGGAGATAACCAATCCATGCCCAAAATGACATCAAAATCCCCCATGATCAATAGCAATAGATCCACTCGGGTCTCCAGACCCCCAAAAGTCACCACACATGACTGGTACACACGGTCTACAACAATAGTATCGCCCACCGGGGTAGATACATGAGCAAGTAAAGCAAGAAACTCTCGGGACGTACCCAAATGATGAGAAAAATACGAGGACACATAAGAATAGGTGGAACCGGGATCAAATAATACAGAGGCATCTCTGTGGCGGACTAAAACAATACCTGTAATGACAGCATCTGAAGCAATAGCATCTGTCCTGCCTGGAATAGCATAAAAATGAGCCTGGCCACCGCATGATTGACCTTCCCATCTGGAGCAACCCTTGGCTGTTGACCCCCACCCCTAGCTGGCTGGGCTGGTGGTGAAGTAACTGGAGCAGAAGTCGAGGGCAGTGCCTCCTCATATGTCCAAACTCTCTGCACTCATAACAACTACCCGGTGCTGGAGATGGGGACTGAAGGGAACCCCTGGCACCAGAATGACCAGTAGAAGGACATAGCATGGAAAAACCCTAGACTGATGGGGCACGTGACGAGATCTGGGCTGATAGGGCACTGAGTGATGACTGGCCCCACTGAGATCCATGATTACCATGACCCGAAGATGCCCCGCGATACTTTGGACGGGCCGACTGAGCGGGCCTGAAAGAACGACCTCTACTATGCTGGAACTGGCCCCTCGAAGGAGCACCACTGTAACTGTCAGACCCTCGAGGCCTCTTGGCCCCCCTCTCCTCTCGATCCTGATGGCGAACCGTCTCAATCTCGTGCGCGATATCAACCACCTTCTCACATGTAGCACCCAATACTCTCTCTCTAGTCATAAGAATACGGAGATGGTAGTTTAGGCCATCAACAAATCTCCTGATCCTCTCACGGTCTGTCGGAACCATCCAGACGACATGACGAGCCAACTCAGAATACCTCACCTCATACTGTGACATAGTCATATCTCCCTGCTTCAGCCACTCAAATTGCCTACGCAGCTCCTCTCTGCGGGACTGCATTACATACTTCTCCAAGAAGAGAGTGGAGAACTCCTGCCAAGAAAGGGGCACTGCACCAACCGGCCTACACCTCTCATACGCCTCCCACCAAGTGAAAGCAGCCCCAGTAAACTGAAAGGTAGTAAATGCCACACCACTAGTCTCAAGAATCCCTGTTATACGGAGCATCCGCTGACACTTATCAAGAAAACCCTGGGCATCCTCGCCCTCAGCACCACTGAATAACGGAGGCTGGAGTCTACCAAACCTCTCAAGATGACGTTGCTCATCCTCTGACATAACTGGTACAATGAACTCTTGAGCTGGTGTAACCGGCTGGGCTGGAGGTGCCCCCGATGTCTGTAGTCCCTGCACTACCTGCTCAGATGTGCGAGCAGTGGGGGTCTGATTGCCTCCACCGGCCTGTAAAGTAGTTGTTGTTGCTGTGGTGGCTGAAACTACCTGAGCCAAGCCAGTGCAAACTGTCAAGATCTGTGCCAAGGCCTCCTGTAGACCCGGGATCACGATGGGCACAACTGGTGCCTGAACTGGTGTCGCTGGAGCCTGATCCAGAGCTGGGGTAGCTAGTGGATCAACAAGTCCTGCCCTCGTTGCTCTGCCTCTGCTACGACTACGACCGCGTCCACGGCCTCTGGTAGCCTCAATGGGTGGCACTGGTGGTCGTCCACCTCGTCTGGTAGCTCGCGTCCTCACTATCTGTGAGAGAATAGAATAACAGAAGTTTAGTTCTCGGATCAACAAGGTCGCACGACAAGAATTTCAAGAATATGAAGTTTTTCCTAAAAAGGTTCTGCAGCCTCTCGAGGATAAATACAGATGTCTCCATACCGATCAGCGAGACTCTACTAAACCCGCTCATGACTCGTGAGACCTATGTAACCTAGGCTCTGATACCAACTTGTCACAACCCAATTTCCGAACCCGATCGTAATGGTGCCTCTTGTGAAGACAAGGCCAGCCCGACCAAAACAGAACACATCTTTTAAACAATTAAATATCATAAACAGTTTTAAAGCATGATATAATATCCATAATTTGCGGAATTAACGATAACAACAGTAAAAGCCATCCCGACACAGCCCAAACCGGGGTGTCACAAGTCATAAGCAACTAAGAGAAATCCTGATACAGTCTACTAATCACTAAACCCGATACAATAGTTCTAAGAACATGAAAATGATAAGATAAGGGAGGCATGGGGGCTGTGGACGCCAACAGCTACCTCGTGAGCTCCGAAACACTACCTGGACGGGAAGATCAGCACTCAGGAGCGGATCTGCGATGCCTGAATCTGCACACACGGTGCAGGGAGTAATGTGAGTACTCTGACCCAGTGAGTAATAATTATAAATAATGGCTGAAAGCATGAAAACACGTAAAGGCACAAAGCAATTCTATATCAAAGTAGTAAAAATCACGTAAAGCAGTAAATCAGTGAAGAAGTCAAGTGAAATCTCTTTAAATCAGGTAAAACAGGTAATTTAGCAGGTAAATAACAAGTAGAAATCCGCCCCTCGGGCACAGTATCAATAACTCAGAACAGTATCAGCTCCTCGGGCTCACTCTCATCACTTAGTGCTCATTCCCAGCTCTCGACCCATATATATGTCATAATAATAGAAATCAGAATAACCACTGCGGCGTGTAGCCCGATCCATATAGATAGTCGACTGCGCTCAGTGGGGGTGTGCAGACTCCGAAGGAGCTCCTATAGCCCAAACGCTATATTGTTGCGGTGTGTAGCCCGATCCAAATAAGTATTGCTGCGGCGTACAGCCCGATCCATAACATATATAATATCCTCACCATTGGGTTCTCAACCCCTCTCAGTCATTAACCTCACAGCCTCTCGGACACAATAATAGAAGATAGGGATCTCAGCCTGCAAATTCCTCTCATTTAGGAATAGTATGATAAAATAGCTCGAATCGTTTAAAACAGATAGAAACATGACTGAGGATATGAATTTTAACAAGTATAGTGAGGAAAATCAGTCAAAATTCCCGAAGGGTTCAAATAGTTGGCACGAAGCCCAAATATGGTAATTAGCCCAAATCATGATGATAACAAATAAGTTTCAGTCAATACGCAGTAAAATCATCAGTCGGGACGGACCAAGTCTCAATCCCCAGTAGTAAAAGACCTCATGCTCATCATCTAGCGTGCGTCTTACCTCAATATAGCACTACGATCTGCAATCCGGGGTTTCAAACCCTCAGGACATCATTTATAACCATTACTCACCTCGAACCGGCTACAACTCTAGCTCGTGACGCCTTTGCCCCTCGAATCGGGCTCCACGCGCATCGAATCTATCCAAAATCAGAACAAGTATATCACAATATGCTAAAGGAACAAAGCCCAAGCGAAAACAATCGAAAAATATCAAAAATCCCGAAATTAGCAAAACCCGAGCTTTGGGCCCACTTCTCGAAACTCAGAAATTTTTACATCAACGGGTTCCTTATCCTCCCACGAGTTCATACATATCAAAAGTTCTCAAATCTAACCTCAAATGGTCCTTCAAATCCCAATTTAAAAATTCAAAATCTCAAGCCCTAGTTCTTCCATTTTTAGCTTAGGTTCCATGAATTTCTAGTTTAATTTCACAATAGAATCATGTTTAGGTTCATAAATCTTACCTCCAATCACTTCTCCTTGAATCCCTCTTCAATTTCCCTCAAAGAGCTCTCAAAATGATCAACTATGGTGGAAAAATGGCTCAAAATCGCGGATGAAATGTTTTATAAACTTATTGCCCAGTTCTGGTATTCCTTCATCGCGATCGCGGCCCAAGCCTCGCGATCGCGAAGAGCAAAATTCCACGACTCCAAAAATACACTGTGAACGCGATGACTTCACTGCGAACGTGATGCTTGATTTCCCAGACCTGTGCGAACGCGACCCAACTGATGTGAACGCGAAGAACAAAACCACTGGACCCCCAAATACTTATACGCGAACGCGAAACACTACATGCGAACGCGAAGCACAAGATCAAATCCCTCCGCGAACGCGAGACCTCAAACACGAACGCGAAGGCTAAACTCAGGCCAACCCAAAATCCTTCTACGCGATCGCGATGGACCCTATGCGATCGCGAAGGCTTAAAACCTGCAACATCTAATCAGCCAATTCTGCAACTTCTCAAAGCCAAAAATGGTCCGATTGACCATCCAAAACTCACCCGAGGCCCTCGGGACTTCAACCAAAAACACCAACACATCCTAAAACCTCATTCAAACTTGCTACAATCATCAAAACACCTCAAACAATATCAAATTACCCAAAATTCATCGGATTCAAGCCTAAGTTTTCTAAAAACTTCCGAAATACGCTTTCGATCAAAAACCCAACCAACCACGTCCGAATGACCTGAAATTTTGCACACACATCACAAATGACGTAACGAAGCTACAACAACTCTCGAATTTCCATTCCGACCCTCGGATCAAAATCTCGCCTAACAACCGGAAATCGCCAAAATACTAACTTCGTCAATTCAAGCCTAATTCTACACCGGACCTCCAAAACCAATCTCGATCACACTCCTAAGCAAATCACCTCCCGAAGCTAACCGAACCATCGGAACTCTCATCCGAGCCCTCTAACACACAAGTCAACATCATGTTGACTTTTCCAACTTGAACCTTCTCAAAAGAGACTAAGTGTCTCATTTCTTACCAAATCCACTCCGAACGCAACCTACTCAACTCGTTCATCAAAAACAGGATAACGAAGCATAATAAAGCAGAAATGGGGGAAACGGAACGGTAACTCATGAGACGACTGGCCGGGTCGTCACAATGTACTACTAATTTAACTATGGTTCTAACAACTTAACAATGGTCAGCTGGGACCCACCACTAACTACTTTTTAACTAACTAAAGTCAAGCTTAATTAACCACTTATTAACCACTTAGTCTTCACAGGTTTATATAATTACGAGTCTCCAATTTCTATTCCTTGCTATCACACAAAGAAGGCCGAATATTCCAGCTTTTTTTGGATTCTGTCTCTAGTACTTTTCTTTTTTCTTCTTGTATTTTTATCTATCTTATGATTCTATGTATTTTAGCCAAATACTGAAATACAACATTAAAAGATTTCATCTCAATTATCTTTCTAGTTGGTCATGTCTTTAAAAAAGAATTTGCTTTTGCTTGGACAATATTAAATTTTTTAGAACAAATGAAAAAGGTACAAAATCTTTATAAAAAGAAAGAAAAGAATGGATAATTTTTACTAATATAAATATTTTAGAACTTTTAATAAAATTATTCAAATCTTCAAATTAGTAAATAAAGTTTTATAACAAGATCCAAGGTAATATATTGCAAACAATAGCTAACATCTTTAATGATCTTAAAGACATTATGTCTTGTAAGCATACTACATTATAAACAACAAAGTGCAAAAAAGAAAAAAAGACAACACTAGCCTAAAGTCAAGTGTTAATAAGAAGTCTTAAACTTTTAATTATATACAAATATTAATTAAAAAAAGTTTAGGTCTTTTATTAAAATTTGACTTTAGGTTACTAATTTTATTGAGAGCTCCTTGTTTCTTCCCCGTTATCCCACATTGCCATTGCTTAGCACTCACTTGTTTATATTTACCAAACACCGATTTGGCACTATTGTTGTTGCGGTAAAGCTTTATTGATGGAAAGAAAATATTATCTACTTCCTTGTAAGTTTACACATTTAAGCATTTTCTAATATGGTATTGCTTCAATTAATAGTTTGTTTATTAGTTATAAATAATTGGACACCCTCTTCTTTGTTTTGCTTACTCTGCTAGTTATTTTTTCTATTGTGTTTGTTTTAATTTAGCTTTGATACTTGTTCATTTCTTCCTTATTTTATTTTTAATTTTCGTTTCTTTTCTAATTGTTATTTTCAGCATTTTTCGCTTTGGCCCCGGCTGTCTTTGGTTGATCTACTGAAACTGAATTAGGCTTTGCTTGAATATTTCATTCTTGATTCTTTGTTTCATTCATTTTCTTCTTAGTCCATGGATTTCAATCTAATTCGAATTAGTAATATATAGGTTGAAAAAGTGTTAAGAGAGATGTCACAATTAGTGTCAAGAGAAAAGTAGCTCATATCATTGGTTCTAAGTCGTTTGATAGGATGCATTAGATAAAATAATACATGCATCAGCTTTTGGTATTACTAATTCATTGTTTGGTATACTTTTTTCAGCCTATGTATTACTAATGCAAGTATTAGTTATACAACATATTTGGTATTATCATATATATAACTAATACATAACTATGATATTAGCAATACCAAGGTTATTAATGCATGTATAAGCATGATTAAAGATAAAATTATCCTTAAAGTTCCTTAAAGCTAAAGAATATAGAGTGCATTTTTGTAAACAATTAATTTCTTTAAAATTATACAATGCATTTTAATACGTCACACTAGGGCTGTGCATTTGGATCGGATATCCGAAATCCGATCCGATCCACTCTATTTCGGATTTCAAATTTCGGATTTTCGGATTGGATACGGATTGTGTTTTATGAAATTTCGGATTTTCGGATTGGATTCGGATTGGTATGATTTTAATCCGATCCGATCCGATATCCGAAATTATATGTACCTATATAAATACACACTAAAATTTTAGGGTTATGCTTATTCATTTTTTCACACACACCCTCACTCACTTAGATTTTTCCGCCTCTCTTGCACCTCTCTTCTCTTCAGTGAAGACTAAAAGAGTCTCAATGACTCAAACTTCCGATTTTACTTTGATTTTATGTCTCTTTCTTCCGCCTCTCTTCTCTTCTCTTCTGTCTTTTATGTCTATTTCATGTTCTATTCTTCAACTTTTGATTTTATTTTGATTTTTTTGTTTGTTTTGGTAGATGGAAGATGAGATAGAGACACCGAATGAACTTTAAATTGTTGAAAAAATTTGTGACAATCCGATCCGACAATCCGAAAAATTATCCGATCCAAAGTTTAAAATCCGATCCAATCCAATGTTAATTCGGATCGGATTCGGATTGCCCTTTTCAGAATCCGAAATCCGAAATCCGAATCCGAAATAGGCTAAATCCGATCCAATCCGATCCATGCACAACCCTACGTCACACCAAACATTAAGTAAAAAATAATCTTTGTGTAACTAACGCAAACATTATTGATACACTTTATCAATACTATTCTTATATATCCTGTCAAACCACACCAAACATTGGGTGCAAGCATTACTTTTTTCGTTTGGACTGAAAAAAGCATGCATGTTTCGGAATTTAGACAAGTTGTGGGAGAAACTTTTACACCTTGTTTTTCGAAATAAACGTTATACATTCATTAGAAATTGCAGATTGACGTCATAGAAATGATGGGACGGCTTGCGTCAATCTGTCAAAATTCAATAATGTTTCTTCCAGGTCATTGTCCTACAGTAATAGGGAATAATAACTAACGGACAAACAAAAAGGCTTTAGGTTGAATACATGATAATGTTTCTTTCTTACCAAAAAAAGAAGAAGATAATATAATGTTTCTTGAAGTGATAGACATATTAAGTCTAACAACGGCATTAAGTACGTCGAAGATCAATTTAGTGAAAGTTTATATGTTAATTAATTTAAATACTATTTCCTTTATATCATTTTGTTTGAACTTGTTTAGAGATAAACATATAATTCAAGAAAAATAAAATACTTTTGAAACTTGTAATTTTAAACAAGTTCAACTTTTTTTTTTTTTGTAACTATAAAATTTTGACATTAAGGATAAAATAAAAAAATTAAAAGTAAATTATTTTAAAATTTTAAAAAGCAGCATTCTCTTCAAAAAGAAAATAAAAAGTATACCATAAATGAAACAAGGGTCAAGGAGTAGTTATTTTGGTCTTTTGTTTCTATATCCCAAGCTTGATTATAGGAAGAGATATGACGTGATCTATAGGTTAAGGATTCGAACAGTAAAAACAGTTACTAATATTTGCCTTATAATGTACTATCTACGTTGTATTTTTGGGGTGCGTCCAAATGCTGTATAAATACAGTAATGGTATGCGCATCGAATTACCTTTTTCTTTAATCATCGGAAGAGATAAGAATCCCTGCTGAGAAGACCATTCACAGGGGCAATGTAGGCACACGTGAAGGCCACGAAGGGACAACAATATATAATGACTTTGCCTTTTGCATTGATAAGAATAAGGCCATGCTCCAATGTATGTAGCCTTTTAAACGACCAGTTACATTGAGGGAGTACTGTAGGGTATACCCATCATTTTAAAAAAGGGATCATGAATTTCTTAAACCTTTTGTCTTGTTTGTGAGATTTTAATAAATCATATTGCAGTACATAATTTATTTTGGTTTGATTACATACTTCTGATATTAGTGCTACTCACCAACAATCATTGCAAATTCAAAATTTCCTCTTCTTTGTTTGCATCCTCACTTTTTAATGCCTATATCAGTTTTGTTCGTTTCTTTTGTTAATATTTCTTCCACTTTGTACTGTTTTAGAAATGACATCTCTATTAGTGAGCGAGCTAGCCACTGTTGCAAAGAGGAAGTAAATACACTGAAGGCTATGTTATCAGCATTTCTATTTTTATTTGATAATCATCATCATTTTTATATAAAAAAACCACAAATAGATATTAATGGTTCAGTTTTCTCATTCTAAAATTGGAATTTCGTAAATTTAGAAAGTTTCTGTTGCCTAATTGGTTTTAGATAATTAAATGTAAAAATAATAATTCATATATACATATAATTAACAAAAAGAATTAACAGAAACATGCGCACATGACAACTGTTGCGAGGTTGCATTTCATCGAAGAGGTAGACAGGTAATATCAAGTGGCACATGGACTGGCTAAGGAAGCACTGGAAAACCTCCCCCATCATCAACTACTACTTAGGCCCCCTAGTAATATCATAAATAAATTAGATGTAGATATGCTTGGTTATGTTTATCTAGTTAAGAAATTATCTACTGTTGTTTTGTGTGATCTTGCCGATCTGGGCAATATGAATATCCTCAGTATTACTATCACTGAGGACGATGTAATGAACTATGTTACATAACTCTATGTAAGTATCTATCTTTGTTTGTCAAAAAAGAAAAGAAAAGAAGAGGTAGACAGGTAGTTAAGTTACTAAATGCGCTAAAGGTGTATGCTGTTAGTTGAATTTCTTATAGGAGTAAAATGATGTAGGACTAACGCAATATATGTAAAATACAAACTGTTAGTGTATATGTATACTCAATCTAAAACTTTAATTTTCCCACTGCTTCTATGTCCTAAAAGCTAATACCTTCAAATTTTCTAATGCTCTGAAAAAGAGTGTTTATATTATTCCTTTGGTATTATTTATCTCATCGCATCTATTTTTTAAAAATACTGATCTAAATAAGTGTGAAATATTTTAAAAAAAAATATGGATAAATAGTTCAATAAAACTATATATAGTTGTTAGTGTTTAGTATGATCGAAAATGGTTTTTAGAAAATGGCCTACTTTTTGAAAATTATTTCATGTATAGAGAGTGAATATATTTTGATTTATAAAAAAATGAAGACTAATTAATAATGTTAGTAAATTAAACAAGTACTTTTAAAACATACGAAAAATTCCTATGGTCCAAAATGTCCCAAAATTGCGTCTTCCTCAATCAACCACACGGAACCCCAAAACGTAAAAGATAAAAGCAAAACAAAACATCATGAAAAGCCCCTTGAACCCCCCCCCCCCGCCCACTCTCCAACGCCCCCACCTCCAACCCCCCCACCCCTAGTTGGTTGTAGCAAAAAGTTCAGTGTTTACACTTTAGATTTTACCATCATCATCATATTCTTCTTCCTTCCGTATCTCCTCCTTTTATTCTCTTTCTCTCTCATTTTCAACGGTTCATCATTGCATGCACCCTATAATGGAACCCTAGGAGTCTTCAGTACTTTTCTACAACACGTGGGTGCTCCTAGTCCTATATTAAAACACTAAAAATACATATATTAGTCTCTTCTCTTTGAATGGCTTGTTTGAGCGACGACACTTGGTTCGCTCTTTCTCAAATGCGTACCTTAACCCTCCAAGAAAACCCAGAAAATTTTGGACCTAATAATTCAGCTATGGCGGAGTACCGCTTGGAAAAAGTCTTTCCAGTTTACGCTGTCGGAGTATCCGAGCCCGACCCGAACTTGATCGTCTCAGTTGCCAATACAGCTTCTACTGTAGGTGACCCTATCTGGGATGCTGTTAAGCTTGAAGCTAAGTTGGAGGTATTCTTGAATCCATCGAGATTTTAGCTTTACATATCTTTCTTTTAACAACTTGTGTACACCTAACTAATTCATCCGTACCTGCATCGTTTCACAAGAATCAAGATATCTGCATCTTTCCGCCTACGTTTAGGTAGATAAGAAGAAACCAAGACTTTGTTGGTATATCATGAGCCAGCTTTTTGACATAGCTTTACATTAATTTGAGAACTGTTTCATTCAAGTTACAATGAACAAACTAGGATCAAGATTTATTTTTGCATCAGTCTCTTAGTTCGTATTCTTTTCCTTTTATCTGCGATTTTTTTTTTGCTAATAGTCGTTCTTGGGATTGGATTTATATCAGTGGTATAATTGCTAAAGATTTAAGTTGTATATACTAATAGTTTAATTGGTTGAAGCAAGTTATTTATCCTTGTTTCCGGGTTAAGTTATTTATCCTTGTTTCCAGGTTACCGATTCAAACATGCTATAGATGGTTACTTGGAGGTTAATTTTAGGTAACCTGATAGATTAATTCTCAACACTGATAATTATATCAATTAATCCGACTTCTAATGCTCTATGTTAGTTTTACAATGAAATAGATGTTTTTGAGTGTCCCAAGTGTTTGTAATCTTTCAGGCCGGAGTTAATGTAACAATTTGATAGTTAAATAGTTTGAAAGAAGTAATAAGGAGTAACATAGTGACCAACTGGCCAAACCAGTTGTCTCTTCTACAATCTTGCTATTATGCAATTGTTTCAGCTTTCGGTCATTAAGAGTAATGTGTCAAATAAAGATCTAAATCTACTATGTAAGCTTAGGTAGTTTGATTCTCTCGATTTGTTAGTTCTGCGTAAAGACCCCTACCCCTAACTTATTTCGGAATGATTTAGAAAGCTGCGAATCAGGCTTTCAGAGTGGTGGCAAGATTTTTAAAATGTTCTTAGCTGATAGATTTCTGGAACCATTTAATGTTGTTTCTATTCTGTGATCCAGGCAGAGAAGGAGCCAATATTAAGCAGCTTCTTGTATGCGAGTATTTTGACTCATGATTGTTTGGAGCGGGCATTGAGTTTTGTTCTTTCCAACCGCTTGCAAAATCCTACACTTTTGGCAACTCAATTAATGGACATATTTTCTGATGTAATAATGCACGATAGGTGCATCCAATGTTCTATTCGACTTGATTTACAGGTAATCGGGATTCTAAAAGTATATTCTATTTTTATATACTTTTTGACAAGTACTGACAGTTCCTTTTGTCCCTCGTTCTTGACAGGCATGTAAAGACAGGGATCCTTCTTGTTTGTCATATTGTTCTGCTCTTTTGTACCTTAAGGTGCTGTTCTTTTGGTCTTTTATCCTAGTTAGCTAATTATTGTTAATATTTTTGTTTTATCCCGTTTCATCTCTTCACTCTGAAGGATCTGCTTTTATGTCCGCATCATTTTGTTGATTATTGTTTACCATTACATCAACTTCTTTTGGTAAATGCTGTCAATTGCCATACTTCATCTAAACGCTATTTAAATGCAACAGCCATTAGCATCTATATTCCAATGAACTTGTAAAGGAACCTCATTAAATTTATCCTTGGTTTTTATCTGTTGTCCTGAAAGGCAAACTATATTTTAGGAAGTCTGTTTCTTATCTTAGTTACCTCCATGCTTGATACCGGTATTTCTGAATATTATCACCACGTTTTAGTTGATTTCTAGAGGAAGGGGCACAGGGAAAGATAATCATGGTTCTGTGTCCACTTAGAATTTTGCTTTTCTTATATTTGATTGCAATTTTCAAGTTCCTGATATTGAAGCTAATCTACTCAGGGTTATCATTCTTTACAAACACATCGAGTTGCACATGCATTATGGAAACAAGGGCGCAAAGTTTTGGCATTGGCGTTGCAAAGTCGAGTTAGCGAGGTAATGTTATATCCTCTACTTGGTGATAGCCATCATTGTCAGGCATTGCACCTATTTCTCGATGTTGCTTCCTTCTAACATAAAACTGTCACTTCAATACAGGTTTTTGGAGTTGATATACATCCAGGTAATCGTTCGAGTTACTCCCCTAACACTGCAACAAAAGATATGGCTTCTGTTGTATTCTTATCAGTTATATTCTCACAAGAGTTACTTTCGCAAGGGATAATTATGACTAGGTTATACCTGTGTTTGCCTATAAAACAGCTGCCCAAATTGGAGAGGGAATTCTTCTGGATCATGCGACTGGTGTTGTAATTGGTGAAACCGCTGTCATAGGGAATAGAGTTTCGCTAATGCAGGTGACTTATGCTGATTCCTCTATATTGGGTGTTGGTGTCATTTTATACAAGTTTCCTGCAATATGGTTTATTTGATTGAGGGGATAAGAAAATTAAGCGTTTGCTTCATTTTGCTTATTCGCTTTACCTTTATATTAAAAGATCTAACAGAAATTTGAGTATAATGACTGGTAAATTAAGTGTTTATATGCCTGTCAACATTTTTCGACTTCTTCAAGCTTAACACAAATCATTGATCAAACATTTTCATTGTCTTGTATCTTCCAGGTTGTTAGAAATAGCGAGTGCTAGCCTTATTAGTGTATGGGATACTTACAGCTGATACACTTATATTTAACTTTTCTTTGCTCTCATTGCACTGTTTTGATTCTTACTTTTCACATTGAAACTTCTACTTCTGCCTTCTTTTTCTTATTTTATGTTTTCCCATTAGCCAAAAAAAGCTAGCAAAAGGTTATGTTCAGCAGATACTTTCGTTCTTTTGGAGGTTTTTTCCCGATGTTCTGCTATTGTAAAGGGCTGGTAAAGATGTTGAGCAAGGAGATTCCATTCCTTTGGCGCTCTAATTGGTTGATTGAATTTGGTTAGGTGTTCAGAAGTACCTTCAATGAGTGGAGTTTGTGTTTCACGTTTACTCTATAATTTTAAGTTTACAAGTGACAGTGCAGCTTGTCATTAGTCACTTTTTAGGGTATGCGATTTAATCTCTGTGACACGCAATGCAGAGAGTATATTTTAGAATCAGTTCATACACCCTCCAGAAGGAAATGTAGTTGTGGACACGGGGGAAGGAAGCCTGCCAAAAAGTTCTGCACTAAGGCCATTCGTGTAGTTTGTGTAGTGATTTTCAGTGATGTCCAGAAGTTGCAATTAGCAGAATCCTTTACGTGAAAGGAAAGGGAAGCCATGTGCATTATTACCTAACGAATTCATTCCATCACCTAGACCATAATCAGTATGTGCTATATATAGCTGCGGAACTTGAATGTCAAAGCTCATAAAATATGTACTCCCTCCATCCAAAGATAGACCGGATTTCTTTTTGGTCAGTCTCAAAATAGCATCCACTTCTCCAAAATGGGAAGTTAAATACACTTTATATAACAAAAAGTTTGGATGCTTGTTACACTTATCAGTATTCCTCCCATTTTAATCTTCTACACTAAACTTAAAATACAGGTCCGCATGTCATTGCAATAAACTACTGAACGACTTGTATGTTTAACTCTTGTCCTAATAACCGCACAAAGTCAAAGCTGGACAAAATTGGGAGGGGATTACTAACATTTTACTTGCCTTGGCCAAGTTAGGGAAGTGTCCTTTTACCTACGCTTTGACCAACTCAAACAAAAACCCTGAATCCTATAGAGAATTCCATTTACTACCTCTCAGGTGATGAGTGAGTTATAAACTAGAGCGTCAACCCCTGTGAACCTGCTCTCTAACCAACTTAAACTTTAAATCTCTGAATCCTATTGTGAAGCTTATTTATTGCCTCCCAGCATAGACAGTAGAACCCCATGCTCTTCCTCATGTATTTGTCTTTAAACATAGCATAACTTATTATTCATTCTCCACAGCATGTCTATATATTTGGTCGGTGGAGATGCTTGTCGGTAGAAATTCTCTTTAAGACTCTTTCTTCACCTAAATATATTTTGGGCAGGGGGTAACCTTAGGAGGAACTGGGAAAGAAACTGGTGACAGGCATCCCAAAATAGGTCAAGGTGCACTCATTGGAGCTAGTGCAACTATACTTGGAAATATAAAAATTGGGGAAGGTGCAATGGTTGGTGCTGGTTCCCTTGTAATGAAGGATGTCCCTCCCCACAGGTGGGGTACCATATATTTTAAACTTCTGGTTTATCTGTAAAATAGTTCTGATAATACATGATGAATTGGTTGTGATGTGCCTTCTATTGGTTTTACAGTATGGTGACAGGAATACCAGCAAAGGTGATTGGTTATGTAGATGATCAAGATCCATCTTTAACAATGAAGCATGGTATGTTTGTTTTAGCAGACTGGCAGTATATTCTTTTCTCTTGGAAGCTCGCTCTATTGCGGTTTAGTTTTATTATGATATATATACCACATATGCATGTAAATATTAGTAGAAATTGGTTGTTTCGAGAAGAAGGGAAAAAGAAAGTAATGCTGCCCTCTCCTGCAAGAGTTAGCTCCTCTAGTCTTTACTTAAGGAGGAACAATTTGACGGATCTTCTTTATCAGGTTGTTTTGGTCTTGCAGTTGCCGTCTTAGAGGATGGTAAAAGGGAGAATTCTGAGTCTCTGACTCTAAAAGGTTTTCCTGGAAGATCGGATCGAAGTTTCTTTGTTTAAAATACATATATTTGTCTACATGAATATGGGAATGCTAAGGTGGAGAAAAGAGATTCTACATTTAACCCTTTCTCCTAGGAAGCCAATGAATTGCCGCCCATTTTGGGCTTAAGTAAGCAGAATAATATAGGTTGGCACTTGGCAGTATGTCTCCAAATTATTATTTACTGATTATATTTTTTCCTTTCTTTTCTAAAACGACGCAGAGATAATGTCAAAACATGAGCGAAGCAAGGTGCCATAGATTTGAATAAACAGATCCTAGATGGAAACATTAAACAGAGACAGTAAGATGTAATACAATTCAAAATGAAAAGAACGTGGAAGGTCGTTACGGTCATGATTAATATTCATCTTTACTCCATCAAATTATGATGATATTTAAAAGTGTCAAAGTAAACGTCTTCATTAGAAGATAACTTTCTCGCAAGAAAATTTTCTAATTTCCTTGAATTAGTAAGAGTTGACATATTAGACCCCTGAATTCTCACCAGTCTAATATCCTGATAGCTCATACTGACTGATTATCCAGAAAATTTTACATTGTTGAAAATTTCATTGCTTTCTGCATTCCCTTTGCTTAGAAGTTAACTGCTCATGGCTTTTTACTGCCATATTGCAGATGCCAGCAAGGAGTTTTTTAAACAAGTAGCCATAAGCTGCAATGAAGCAAGATCCAACGGTGAGATTTCATTATGCAGTATGTTGCTTAAAGTAGGGATTTATTTGCCTTAGTTAGAATAAACCAACAGTCATCCAGTTTGTCTTGAGCTTTGCCCCTACAGCAGTTTCTGCCTGGAAGCAAGCTATCCTCTTTGCCACATCCAAATAAATGATATCGATGTTATAGATATTCCAATTCGCCTTCTCCTCTTTTCTTTCTTCACCCAAGTAGGTGAGGTGCTTCTCAAATATTGCCCAGTATCTTTTCTGTTTTCAAACTCCAGTAGTCAAATCTGTTGAAAAACTTTTCTTGCCACTTTTAGCAGTCATGAGTGCTAAGTCAGGCCTACATTTCTGGTTAGCAATCTGATTTCCACATAATTCTTATTGTGCTCTGTATCTCTTCTTGACAGGAGCTGTGGCTTCAGAAAGGGACGATGCTGCAACATGAGAGATTAATGAACTCCATTTGACTTAACTTACCCCATTCACTTCAACGTGGTGAAAAAGGTTTTAGTGTTTTCACCATCTTAAATATAGGATTCTGAAAAGAAAAATAAAGCTCCTTTTTAGATTGATGGTCATTCAATCTGCGTGTAGTGCCATGTAATTTGTGCCAAGATGAATTATGTATTTCTTATTCCAAAAGATTCATTTGTATATTAGACTCATCAATCTGCAACATTGTTTGAATTAGTGCCGGAATGAGGCTCTTTGCAAATATTTGGGACAAGTTGCTGTCTAGTACTCAGTAAGCCTTGCAAATACAGTTCGGTGTGTCTTTTGAAGTGCAACACGGCAATACAGATTTCCTTTGTTGATCTGAAAATAGTCTTACTCTGAATTCATCGAGTTTATGTGACAGCTCTGACCTGTTTGGCCAAGCGTCTTTTGAGGCAAAAATACTTTTTTTTGGTCTAAAGTGTTTTTCTCCTAAAATATTAAGGTGTTTGACCAAGCTTTTGAAAGTAAAAAAAAGTACTTTTGAGGAGAAACAGAAGCAGTTTTAAAGAAGCAGAAAAAAATAGTTTTACTCCAAAATCACTTTTTAGGAAAAAACACGTTTTTAAAACACTAATTGCTGCTCAGAAGTGTTCTTCAAATTAATTAGTCAAACATAAATTACTTCTCACCAAAAGTATTTTGCACTTCTCAAAATAAATTTATTTTTGCTACTTGGCCAAACCGGCTATTAGTCAAAGCTCAAGATATATGCGTTACAACTTAGAACTTTCACGTTATTGGTGGGTTCAATTCCCCCACCTTGTAATCCTTTTCCCCATTTCTCTTGGTAGAAAAAAAAGTTAATATTCTACTTATAAATTATTAGATATAACATTTAAACTCATGAATTTAACTAGCTTGAAACTGCCATATATTTTATTTATCAAACCAACTTTTCAATTATTACTTTAATATTTCCTTTCGCTACTACTAATGTGATGTATTATATTAAATTAATAGCTAAAGTCGTTTGCGCAATTAAATATCTCCAAATAGCATGGGCTAGCCAGTTTTCGTAGTAGTAGTTAAAAAATAATGTGCAAAGTCATTTAAAAATAGTCATTATTTTATGCAGAGATAAAACTTGGACAAAAATACCCTAGTTGGAATACGAAAAGTTCCAGCATAATATATTAGATTATGAAGCTCATGCGTTAAACGTCCAACATATTATATCGGAAATCCAACACATTATGAAATTTTAATCATGGTGGAATTTCATATGTAAAAAAGTCATGCTGGAATTTTTTCGAATTTTTAAGGGTGTCTTTATTCAGATTTTATTTTTACATGCAAAAGTGACTAAATCTCGATTACTTTTGAAACTGTAGCTAATTTTCAATTAGCAGTTGTAAATAATATTATTTTTTCCCATTTAAATGAGTTGTGAGAAGTACTTGATTTGGTTACGTCATGTTACCTCTACTTTCTCATAATGTGATAACCAATTAACAACCATTCTAATTTCTCACATATACTTAGTGAGTCAAGTCTTTTAGTAAGTAATTTTCTATGAGATCAGTTCGATTTGACAATTCTACATTATTTGTTACTCCAATTAACACTTGTTATTAATTTTTAATTTAATATCCAAAATTTCATCAAAATATTATCCAATTTGTTGATATTATTGTGGATCTTTAATAAATATTTATTTACAAAATAGTTTTCATTAAAATATTTTTCTTCCTACTAAACAAGAGAAAGTTAGAAAATGGGATTGACAAAATAGAAGCGCAGATGGTATGCGGGAAGCTGTAGTCTGGGAAGCGTGAGACTGCAAGCTCCACCCACGCCTCACGCGATCTCAGAGTTTTTCCCCTGCCTTCTCACGCCCTTTGCGGACTATTGAGATTTCTCAATTGATACGTTAATCATAAAGAGATTTAATAATAAGCACTCTCAAACCCATTAAATTCTCTCTGTTAGCAGCTCTGTACATTTCACCAGATCTGCAGTTCCCCACTGCTTCATCCATATTACTTCAAAGGTCAGCCTTTTTTTTCTGTGTCGATGCATTGGTAATTTAGCTTTGTGAATAAAATTGAGGTGGTTCAATTTAGTTAAGCGTACGATCTTGTTGATACTGTAATCTGCAAATGTTTAATTCAGCAACAGAAATATGAATTCAGCTATTAAAGCTCAACTTCTATTGAATTTCCAGTGTTCTTTGGAAAAAATTAGAAGGAGCCAATTTCCTGTGTTTGCACAAAAAAAAAGGTTACATTGGTGTGAACAATGTGAGGTGATGATTGGGAGATAGTCTGTGATGTTTGGAAGCTTATACTAGCTTCCATTTCATCGAATTAACTTGCCCTTTGGATCTTTCTGTGTCACTTCTATCTACTTTCCAGAATTTGACATTCAAATAGGAGCTTCTTTAATCAACGGAGACAAAAAAACACTAGGTTCTTTCCTTGGTGGGCAGACTTACTCGGTACCTGTGTTGGTGGGAGGTAGCAGGTACCCGGTGGAATTATCGAGGTGCCGCAAGCTGGCTAAAAGGAGCTTTTTTAATTTTGTTGATAGTAAGGAGCTTTCAAAGCTGATATTTGTGTTACTTTATCTTCGTTTTTTACTTTCAAGGCTGAATTACATGATGCGGTATTTGTGGATTATTTGTTTCGTGTTTTATGATTGTTACTCATTGCAGTTGATGGTGAAACAATTTAAGCCCTCCTTCTTTGAGGCAAAAGCCGAAACGATGGAGGGAGATATTAATAGTGGGGCTGCAGATAATCACTCAGAAGATGCTAGCAAAACAGAGAAACAGATCAATAACTTCAATATTGAGAGTAATCATGTAAAGGAGAACGGAATTCATGATGGTTATCAACAGACAGGTGATAGCCATGATGATCTTGTGCAAATGCTCGTTGAACTCAATTTCCAGAATGAATATCTGAAATCTCAGATTGTGGGGTGGCAAAACATCAACCTGTATTCTGGTGAATCTGGCCAACAAGTGAGAGCAGTTGGGCATGAAAATGGGGCAAGTGATAATTCAGTTGATCTTAATGAGAAGATAGAATCCTTGGAGAGGGAACTTTTGGAGGAAAAGCAAACACGAGGTGCGGCTGAGGAAGCACTAAAGCATGTTCAGACTCTATACTTGGAAGCAGACACAAAGGTCCAAGAGCTGTCTGCCAAAGTTGCTGAAGGTTGTGATTTACTTTGACTTCTATTTTCATCTTCAAGTTGCTTAAATTCAACATCAAATATAGAACTTGAGCTTTGATGATAAGTTCTAAAAGTGTAGTGATGTATTTTCACTGGTAGTTGCAGATTATTTTGGTTTTCTTTTCTTAGTTTCAATTGATAAAGCAGATAAGCTATTCTGAAGTTGATAAATGGTTTGTTTGAATAGTGCAACATAAGATGGATCAAGAAATAAAAGAACGTGACGAAAGGTACTCAGAGCTAGACTCAAAGTTCAACAGACTTCACAAACGAGCAAAGCAGCGCATTCAAGAGGTGCAGAAGGTAAATTCTGAGATCATCCTCTTTTATTTGATCAGTCGATGTCTTTCATTAATATCTCATCAGAACTTGGTCAACTTTACTAAAGCTTTTTACATGGACAACACTTTCGGAATTCTAGCAAATATCCATAGATAACAGTATTTTCTCACAAACCAAAAACACAAATGAAACCGAAGAGGACTTTTGCTTATGGATAGTTGGTTATCAACTCCTTCAAATTTTACTAACTCTTTTCCCTCCAAATCGTCCAAAGATGCGAAGGGGCATGCATTTCTACTACTCTTTTCTTCTTTATATGCATCTTCCTTGCCCTTCAGCTTATCGTTGCCTTCGCACTAGGAGTCACTCATGATATATTGAAGAGGGGGCACTGTGGACCATAACTCCGACGTGAAACTACCTGATCATCCCCCCCCCCCCCAAAAAAAAAAAAAAAAAAAAAAATCCGACGTGAAATTACATTGTAGAGGAAGATAGCCTACTCTTCCATATAGGTTGAGATGGCTGCTAGTTGTTGGATTGGTGTTGATAGTAAGTTACTTATGCTCAGTAGACTGTCCCTTAGTTCAAAAGAATTGTAGCTCAAAAGAATCGGACTAGTTCACTTGTGAATCTGCCCTTTGTGAATTACAGCATTGTGGAATAGTTTAAGAGCTGCTGATTAAAAACATAAATGTGTCCTTGATGAAAACAAGTCCAAAAGTAGAGCTCAATTCGCCTGAACTTTAAATCAACTAAGATAAGCATGAAAGCGCTGTTTGAATGAAGTGGAGGAATCACGAATGTGGTCATGATGTGGTCTTATTTTCTTCTCTTCCTAAAGATGCAACTGGCTTGGAATTAAAATAAAAAATGCCACGGACAAGTTAGTCAAGTTGTACGTTAGTTGTTTTCAATTTTTTTTTTCATTTTTAAAGAGAGAATCACAATAATTAACTGTTTTTTGTCGAAGTTCTGTTTATTTAGGAAAAAGATGATCTTGAGGCCCAGTTTCGTGATGTCAATGAGAAATCCGAGTGTGCGGCTTCTCAACTGTCTGCATTGCAGCAAGAACTGGAACGCAGTCGGCAACACGCTCAGGAGGCACTGAAAGCAATGGATATGGAGAGACAACAGTTACGAAGTACTAACAACAAGTATGTTCTCCTCATGGCTTAGCTGACACTGCTCATCTACAAGTGATTTTGATGGATTATCTGCTTATTTTAATAAAAATTAGCTTTAAAGGAAAAATGCAGGGTAAGGCTGTGTGCGATAGACCCTTGTGGTCCGGCCCTTCCGGGACCCCGCGCATAGCGGGAGCTTAGTGCACCGGGCTGTCCCCCCCTTTTTTTTAGCTTTAAAGGAAAAAGAAAAAGGAAAAGAACAAAGAGATACCATCAGAGCTACATGTCGAAAAACTTCTTGATTTTTTCTTTTGATGAAGTAAGAAGATTTCATTAAAATTGCATCAAGAAGATGCAGTAGGTAGAAAAGAGATGAAGTAGTTAGCTACTTAGCCCCGATAGATGAGTAGCTACGTTAAGATCAGGGAGCTAACAAAGTCCAAAAAAATTTCAGTACTATTTATAGGGGTCAGAAAGTTCCAGCTAAACAAGATAACCAAGCATCTGGCTTTCAAGGAGTATGTTGGAGCTGAGATACCTTAAAACACCTGAGTTTCCTCTCTATCCAGATACACCAAAAAATAGTTGCTGGGATCATTTTCCAGATCCCTTTGATGGCATTATCAGCTGTCCAATAACACCAGCTTACACAGGCTTCTTTAATTGTCTGTGGCATGACTCAACGAATAAAAGATGCTCCAAAGGTCGAACAACTTCTTGATTGAGCTACAACATCATCTTTTGAGCTCCTCCAGTGTCCATATACTTACTGAGAAAATAATTTTTCAAGTATTTCTGACTACGAAGTTACGCATGTGGACAGACTGGATGCACGCCTAACCAGAATGAAAACTGTCTCCGCGACATTCATGCTTTTGACTTCAATTGATGATCATTTATGGCTCTTTAGTTGGTTAAAATATATGAAGGCCTTGATTTTTGTCAATTTCTTTTTTATCAAGAACATATGTTTGCCTCAGCTCTTATTCAGCTTGCATTCTCTCAATCTGTCTTATCTTTTTCACGTAGAAATTGCTCGCTTTATTTATAGAATCAATGTTCTCTTTTTTTTTTACGCAAGCCAAGTCTTTATTAAATAGTTACATCAGGCTCTGGAATTGTCAATTTTGCTTAGATGCAAAGCTAGTTCATGTCAGCTGGTACCTGATGTTCTATCGATTTTGTTATATCAAATAATTTCAGTATTCCTGTTCTGAATGTGAAACTTTCTTTGAGATTTTCTAATCTTAAGATACTTTCTATGCTTACTTATTTTCACTTTATATAATTATTGATTTTTAGGCTCAGAGACAACATTGAAGAGCTGCGCCGTTCTTTGGCACCAAAAGAAATTGCTCTGGAGGCATCACAACAGGCGCTTTCAGAGAAAGAGCAGGTATGAAGCCCTAAGAAAGTTTTCACATCTTGTGTCAAGTTACATGCCTATAATCAGAAATGGTGTCAACTGCTTAATGGCTTCCTGGGTCAACCTTATGTCTTTACCCATCTTCTAAGCATTTCTTAGTTCCTTTTGGCACTTGTATGCAATTTTCTGTACGTAGGTGGTGAAGCTCTAAGTTGAAACAGGAATATACCCCTGCCACATGGGTGCTCACACCTGACACACACATACCCGTGAAAAAGTAAAAAAAGAAGAGACAGAAAGGAAGAAAATGAAGGCGGAACAAGGGAATAGGAAGAAATAGGACAACCAAATAGGACTGGGTTGAACCATCGCTAATCTACTTATCATGTTTGGTAAACTAAAAAAAAAAACTTAAGAATCTTTATTCCCTCTGCATCACAGGTAAAAAAGGGAGAGGGAATGGAAGGGAGATAGGCAGTGGGCCCTGGAATTAAGGAGAGGACGAAGACATTTAGGATACTGTACTGGCCTGAAGAAAGGAGGGAGACAGTTATCTCCCTATTCTTTTTCCAATGTCACTGTATGCTCACTATTTTTATTTGTCAGTTCTGCAGAATAAATCCAGCCCTTCAATCTACTTGTTAAAGCAGGAACAGTGGGCAGTTTTCTTGATAATTCGAATTAATAGTTCTGCTTACATTACACCAAAGGCAAGCTCTTCATTAGCTCAATTATCCCATTTGCTCGGCATAGATCATCACGTGAGTTGTCTTCACTTCCCTCAGCATAAGGTCGGGATTGAAAGATCCAATCCTAGTCTTGAAAATGGAGTGTTGGTCTTTGTATCTGACGACAGGAAGTTTCAACTTCCTTGAAGCGTAGTGCGAGAAAGTCCTTTGACTTTTATTGTGCGGGTAAATGGCTATATAGAAATATTATTAGTAATACTGAAAGAAATAGGACAAGGCCGGGCTCCAGTTTGAGGTGGGCTCTTGGGGGAAGGATAAGAAGAAAAGAGTCTGATTATTAGCATCAAGGTTGGTTTCAATGCTAAATGTTTGTACACCCAAAGCTGGTTGCTTGTTATAGACTTTTGTGCTATTGGAGGCTTATGAATTTTTATCCTTTGCTATGTCATTTCCATGTTCGAGAAAGCTATTCTGAAATCAGATAACCTGAGTGATGTGTGAGGCATTAGATGAAAGCTTTCAGACTAGTGAGTAGACAAGTTGATCTGGCAGAACTCATTAAAACAACAGCATAAGTTGATTTGGCAGTGTGGCATTTGTAACTGATCTGTCCTTACCTGGTTTCTTTTATAAGAAAATTGTTACTCCCTCCGTTCCAATTTATGTGAACCTGTTTGACTGGGTACAGAGTTTAAGAAAAAAATGAAGACTTTTGGAATTTGTAGTCCTAAACAAGTCCAAATGGGGCCCAGAGTATTTGTGTGGTTATAAAAGCTTCTCATTAAGGGTAGAGTTGTAACTTTAAGCTAAATTGTTACCAAATTTAGAAAGGGTTCATTCTTTTTGGAACGGACCAAAAAGGAAATAGGTTCACATAAACTGGAACAGAGGGAGTAATAAGTTTACTATTTGTCTTTATTTTCACTGGCAAAGGGCGTTTTTAAAGCTTTTTAAATTTGTAAATACTATTGTCAAAGGAGAAATAGCTCAAAGACAGCCAATTATCAGCTGCGGCTTTAAGTACATGGTGCCGGAGCAAGCTGGTGTTGAGAAGAAAGGCAAGACGAAAAATCTATAAGTATAATGTAAGAAAAAATTAACCGTAAACAATGAAGTAGTGGATTGGGAACTGCAAACAATTGAAATTTGTGAAGTAAAACTCATGTCAATCAAGTTAAGAACTGTTCTAAATCTCCAATTCAGATGCAAGATACAATTTTAAGTTTAATTCAGATATTTGCTAGTTTTCTATACTAAATTTTAATTTCATGTTCTTAATCACTCAATATCCATCCATAATATTATTAACTAATTAATACATCACTCTATCATCGTTATCTATCATATAGTGTTACTCACTTCAAGATAGATCCCGTGGGTTTAGAGGCGACGACCATGGTGCATTGAAGCTTGCATAGGCGGCCAAGCTCTTATCCACCTGCTTTCAATGCTTAAGCGTGCCTCAAGCTGGCCTTTAACTAACATGATTAGACTCTTGAGTTTTTCTTAGATTATTAGTTTCTGATTTTATTGTTGTCCCCTTGTGTCATTTCAGATAAATGTATTTAATCCTTTTGAGATTGAGACAATGTTAATTATTTGTTCTCGTTTTAACAAGATATCTAGTAAGAAAAATCCACTTCTTGAGTTATTTTTTGGGGTTTTCCACTACGATTACTAATTGCACTTCATGTGTGGTGAGGTTATGTGATTTCTTATCTTTTGTATTTAGTCATCTTTAATAGATTGCTAGCTGCCTAGCTGGGTTCAGATTCAAATCAGTGTAAATCTCTGCAGACTTCATGTTCAGATGGTTGTCCAGGGTTTATTCCAGAAGCAAAGACACATTCTGTCTTTTAAATGGCCTCGTGTTCTTTCCAGTTTAAATGGATAAGATTCAATATAAGTCTATCAAGGTCTGGAGAGATGCTATTGTAATTTCAAGGAGAAATTAGAAGTTAATTTGAGGACCAGGAATCTCATATTGGATAGAAAAGGCTAGAAATAAAACAGTTGTTCAATTCTGAAATTCATGGTATTTTTAATGTTCATGGCCTTATCATGGTATAGGTAGCCTATGTTTAAGTTCTCTCTCTGATACACCTCTTGAACTTGGAGGATCTTTGCTTTAATTAGCATTTATGTAACTGAATCTTGGTTTGCAGAAATTAGAAGAGATGGGAGTATTGCTGCAGGCAGCAGATGAGAAGAGGCAAGCTTCACTTGATGACCTCTCTTCAAAGCACCAGAAGGTACAAAGGCAGTATTACTGTTGATCATGCTTTAGCTTCTTTCTTTAGTTCTGAGTAGTTTATTTCCTATATAAAATTCTCTTTTATATCAGCAAAGAGAGAGTCTGGAAGCCCAAATTACTGAGGCATTGGCTGAAAGAAGCAAAGCAACTGAAACAATTTCATCCCTACGGGTAATAATTCTATTCATAGTTGTACACAAGAGGTGGAAGGAATACAAGAGATTTAAAACAACTTCATCTTGCTCATCAATATTTTGGTAATTTAATGAGGCATTAACGATCTGACAAATGACATTTAATGAGGTTTATATTTCTTACTCAGCCGATTATTGGTTCCATAGCATTCTCAGGATCCTGTCATTATGTATTAATTGTTCAAGTTTTGTATCTTCTGGATATACGGAGTTTTAGTGTGTGTTTTTCCTTGTAGGCTCTGATTGCGGAGAAGGAGTCTAAGATTGCAGAGATGGATGCAGCTTCCAGTGGCGAAGCAGCAAGACTTAGAGCTGCTGTTGAAACTCTAAAAGGAGACATTATTCATCTGAAAAGTGAACACGTATGAGCTGACACCTTTTGCCAATTTGACCTGACAAGTCATTCCTAATTGATGTTTTTCGATTCATGTCAGTCATTCGAACATTACATTATTCCAAGACAATGAAGTTGCTAAAGTTCCACTCCCTTTTGAGATTGCTAAACTTGAAAAGGAAGTTACTACTTCAATTGCAGTCACACACCTGATAATGAGCTTAATGGTTGGGAGTCCAAATTATACTTGTTACTCTCTGCCTACCAAAATTTCTTTCCCAACCCGTCCCTTTTTAGTTGAGTAGGAAAATATGGTGGATGAAACTGCTGATCTTCTAAAGAATAATTTTGCAGTTACTCCTCAGCAGTCATAATATCTAGCTTCGAGAGCCAGTACGGAAACATAGTTAAATATGTGCTGGAAATTACCCCTTTTTGTTTAACAATTTGATGCATGTCCCCATAAGGGTCGATTCTCGATCTCCCATGATGTAGTCTTTTATGATCAAATTTGGTCATATGTCCATTATTATTTGTGCTTTTGTCAAGTGATATATGTAATGGAGCAAATAACTAACTAATTTGGCATAACCATTTTCATTTTCTCTCGTCTCTGCTAAGATGTGTAAACTATTTTTTTTTTTATATCTTTTTACAACTGTAATGTTTTTTATTCATTCAGGAGAAAGAAAAAGATAGTTGGGAAACCACCTGCCATTCACTCAGAACAAAGCTGGAGATTGCTGAGAGTAACTGCATCCGTGCCGAGATTGAAGTAGCCAAATTTAGAAGTACATCCCTGTATTCTGGTTATTTACAGTCAAACCTCTCTATAACAGCCTCGTTTCTTCCAGATATTTTTGGATGTTATAACGAATTGCTGTTATAGAAAACATATATTATAACAGAACATGAAATTTGGTTTCAGAAAAACTTGGCTTTTATAGTGAAGTGTTGTTATATAAGGATGTTGTTACAGATAGGTCTGACTCTACCTTGTTTTAGGAGATGAATTTGGATCTTATACTTGTTTTCCTCATTGTAGGTCAGCTGGAGTCAGAATTATCAGCTCAGTCTCGGGTGTTAAACGCAAAAGAGGCTGAATTAATGGCGACCAAAGAAGAGGTAATTCTAATCTCTTATTCTAACTCGTATTTTTCGTCCTCTCGCAAATGTTTAGGCCCCATTTGTTTTTATCAGATTACGAGGACTGAATGTATATACACATCTGAATTTTAAGATGTTGCATCAAGATCTGAATGCTGAATAACTAGGATTGTTTTCTCCAGCAATTGCATGTTGATTATCTTTATTTAAAAACTCATATATATATAATTCAAATAAATTGCTAATAAATATTATATCTACAAAACATTAGAAAATATTTATTAACATGGTGTTATATAAATTGTTTATTGATGAATCACACTATAAAAACTAGCAGCAGTGACTGGCGGCGGTGGTGGTCGGCTATAATAGTTGTAAGGTGGTCGGTGGTGCTCGTGGTTGTATGGAGGAGATTGGAGATGGTGGTTGTGCAGCGGTGGCAGAGCTGATGTGAAGGTGATGGTTGTGCAATAGAAGTTAGTGGTAGAGGTGGTTGGTAGTGGTGAAGGTGGTTTGTGGTGGTGATTGTGCAGAGGAGACTGGTGGTAGAGGCAGTTGGTGGTGGTGACTAGTTTTGAAGGTGGTTTGGGGGTCAGCACTGGTGGTCGTGCGGTGGAGGTGGTTGGTTATTTGGTGGTAATGGTTGACAGTTGTGGAGGTAGCTGGTGCCTGGTGGTGGAGGTGGAGGTGGTTGGTGGTTGTGGTTGCGCGGTGGTGGTTGGGGGTGGTAAGATATTCACTGGAATTTTAAGTGAACGGTCTTAATGATTTTAAGATTTTGTACAAGATCCGAATTACTTAGACCTATTAATAGCTAATAAGTGGTTGTGAAAGAAGAAAAATGCACTCAATAGGCTGGCGTTCGATGATTTAGATTCAGAGCTTTGCCTGATAAAAAAAAATGAATCAGTTTCAGAATCAACAGCAAGCAAATAGGCCTTAGTCGGAGATATTCCAAGTTGATGGATGTTTGATGCTTATTACTCTTTTCTGTTTCTGCTGGTTATTAGACTGCTTTCTTTAACCAAAAATCTACCCAAAAATGCATATGCATTAAATAATTTCATCATTCTTTAATTCCCACATTATAATCCCAGTATTACTTGTCCATAACCAAACCCCTCAATAGAATTAGGCGAGTTTAGGATGTTGTGTAGCTCTTTTTTAGAATCAGTTTAGGATGTTGAATAACTCATCATTGACTTTAACTATTCCCTCCGTAGGAGTTTGGTCCTAGAGAGAGTTTCTTGCATGAAAAGTGGGCTAATATTTATTACTGCGATACCAAATGTTGACGCAAAGGCTCTTTGCCTTATGTATCATGATTTGCTCTTCTATGGCAACTTGCAGATCAATCGCATTCAAAGTGAATTTTCGTCTTACAAGGCTCGTGCTCACGCACTTCTTCAGCGAAAGGATGCAGAATTGGCTGCTGCTAGGGACAACGAACAACTTAAAGCACTTGAGGAAGCATTGAAGGTACATGCTTCCTGGTGTTACTATCTAACATGCGAAATGCTTTGGATTAACAGTTTAACATTAAGGTTGTTTAATTGTTGCTAAAACATTAAAATCTTTGCTCTTTTAGGAGGCTGAGAAAGAGGTAATGTCAGTCTCTTCTGAAAGGGATAAAGCCCTTGAAGATCTAAAGGACACTTTAGCTAATCATGAGAAGGAACTTTCAGACAGGTAATCCGAGTTTGATGACTTGTTTCAATGTCCAGATTGACCTGAAAACAAATTTTGCGCGGTTTTGTTTTTGATGTGCTTTTTCCAGACATTCACAGTATGCATCTCAATAAATCTGGTTGCAGTTTGTTATCTTCTTCTGTTTGTTGAATATTAAGCTCACACACGTTGACTCACTCTTAGCTCATTCACTCCTTCAGGCTCTATTGTTTTGAATCTAAATTGTTGAAGTACAGTGAGCTTTTACAGAGTTGATTTAGTTTTTATTGCTTTAGGAGAATGAATTAACACACTTATCCGTCAAATCCTTTCCAGAGATGAAGCTCTTCGTGCTACAGAGCAACAGATCAGAAGCATGGAAATGAAGCTCAATTCTGCTTTTTCTGCCCACCAAAAAGAGAAGGAAGCATGGGAAATAAACCTTCACAATGTGGAAGAAACATGGCGATGTAATCTTAATTTTATGTATTGCCAGTTATTTAGCTTCCAAACAGATATATCATTCAAGATACTATTTTGCAGTGAGATGTGATGCATTTAAAGCGGAGAGTGTGGTTACCTCCAGTGATGATGTTCAAAAAGAACTAGAGGACCTCAAACTAAGCTGTAAAAAACTGAAGGTAATGATTTAAAATCATATTATGATCATAACACTTTTTAGTTTTAGTGATACTGAGTTCTTTAACTTGTAGGAAGAGCTTGATTCTTTCCGTGACCTTGCTGATAAGATGATTGAGGAGAAGGACAATGAGATCTCTAGACTTCTAGATGATAACGAGAACCTTCGCCACAAACTTCAGTCCAAATCCTTTGTAAGTGTGAATTAGTCTCCAATTATCTATTCATACTGAGTCGTTCATGTATCTGCTTTAGCAATGCACCTATTTAACATTTGTATTCAAGCATTCTGTTAAAATCATTATCTTTCTTCTGCAAATCCCAGGCCGATCATTATGGCAATTCCAATGCAGGTATAAGATCTTCAGCACCTTTTAGTTCATTCTACAGTTTAAAAGAGAATTCTTAAGTAGTTGCTTCAGTGACTAATACTGCTCTTGGAAATGATTGTACAGTGTATGACAAGCAGGATGCTCCAAATTCGACTACCTCAGCTGCTGAACAACAGATTCTAGTATTTACAATTTTCTAATTACATTATTGTGCAATATTTTCATCAAGTTACTGCGAAGGGGAAAAATGAAATAAAAAAGAGTGAGATATAGATGGTATGGGTGGCAACAGTTTTTAAGTCCGTCCAAACATGGTCTGACATGCTTTATGCAATTCTTTGAAGACGATAGTTGGATGTCAGGGGACAGGCATTGCCGTTCGATTATGTACGAATGTTTAGGAGTAGGACTGACTTCTATTTCTCGAATCATTTGAGTACATGCAAAAGGTCTACTGACATACGTGAGGAGCAGGGGCAGATTTACCCTTGTTGAAGCGGTGTCATCCGACACCGCTTCGCTGATTTTTTTTATTAAATATATATAAGTAATATGCAAAAGAAAAAAGGCGTACAAGTAAAATAAAATGACAAAACTTAGTCAAAGCAACATAGTTAGTTCACTGGTAAATCCTCTGAAATTTAAGGCAGTGGTCAGCGGTTCAAGGCTTTCGCAGCTTCATTTTTGAGCAATATGGTTTCCGTTTTTCCAAAAGCAGCACACTTTTACTAATTAGAGAATTAGATGCCATGGTCGACCTTCGCTTTCGGGCTTTCAGTTTTAGAATTACATTGTGATGTCCGAGATCATGATAAAAGTTTTTCAGGCCTTAGGGAACTTGGTAATCTTTCCATAAAACTAGTGGAGACAAAGAAACATGTGACTTATCTTCTTTGTTTTTCAACTTAAGAAATTTGCTTTGCTTTTGCCAATTACTACTGCTACAGTTGAGAGAGCTTTTTCGGCAATGAAGTTGATTAAAGACCGATTTGTAGAGTCGAATGGATGATGAGTTTTTCAGTAGCTGTTTGGTGCCTTACATAGAAAATGATGTATTTAGTCTTATTCCTAATGAGGTTGTTATGAATACCTTCCAAAATATGAGAACTCATCTAGGAGAGTTATAGTAAGGTACTTTTTTAAAAAAAATATGATGTCGTTACTATATTTGTTTCTTTGTCTACTTCTTTAAATGTCGACACCACTTATGAAAAATCCTGCGCACGCCCTGGTGAGGAGAAAGAATTTCAGTCTTCTTTCCACCTAATAAAGAAGTAATTATCTGGGGGTTGGAAGTTATCGAATCAACATTATAAAATCTTGTAGGTATTTGAGGTACTCCTTGCAAACCCTCCACATGTAAGAAATTTCGTTCGATAGTTACAACATGCAAGTTGAGTCATCAATATGGTAATGTTCTGTGAAAGTCTTGTAAATTTATGTTTTTGTGTATTAATAGACTGCCAAATAATTTCTTAGCCTTGAGGGTGCTATAATGAAGTGGGTATGGTGTGAGGTTTCGATCCCTCAACTCTTAACCAGAGGTCTAGGTTCAAGCCCTAGGAATGGAGAATCTTTCAGTAGGGAGCATATTACCCCCCCCCTAGTGGGCCTACCTAGCACGAATGGGGATCAGTTAGGTTAGTGAGCTTCGGGTACCGAGTGGTTAAACTAGACAAAAAAGAAGAAGATGGATTCATAATAGAGGTAAAAGGTTCAGCCTCTGTTTGTGTGACATATTTACAGTGCAAGTTGGTAACGCCATTGGAAGACAGTATAACCACATTCCAATCTGTAATTTGAGTGGATGGAACTTTTTTTGTTCATCAAAAGCTCTGTATCCGGGTTTTGGTTATTGAACATTAGTTTTTAGCACTCAAAGACTCCATTTCTGTCTCACTAGTCAATACCATTGCTTATTTAAATGTCTTTGGTTTTCAGGTTTTGGCAAGGCAGCAAGCGCAAAGAGAAGAAGAGCTTTCTCAGTCACAACGTCACATTCTCGCACTTCAAGTAAGTTATTCTCTCCAAGAACATCAAATATTCTTAAGAGATAGTTCCCTCTTTAGACTCTGATGTATTGATTCAGGAGGAGATAGAAGAGCTCGAGCGTGAAAATCGTCTCCACAACCAGCAGGTATGTCTAATATAGAAGTCTTGTATCTGTCAATATACATCATGTTCTCTTCTAACTGGTGTACTCCGTCTCAATAACTAATTATCTTCTTTCTTGTGGATTGGCTGGGGGAGTGGTTGCTTGAGTTGTTTGGCCATTGGTTTAATGTTTGAGTGGGCTTAGGCAGCTGAATCTTTTTTTGTCGGCTTAGACAACCTCTTTGATTTTGATTCGAATATAAGTTTGCTTTTATGAGTGCAGGTAGCTAAGTTGAAAGAAGAGCTAAGAAACATGGATAGATCACAGAAGAGGGAAGGGGTAGATATGACGTATCTTAAGAATGTCATTTTAAAACTTCTCGAGACAGGTAACTTTTCAGTGTTACACTGAAAAGGTTTAAAATCTGTTCCCTGCAAAAGCAGGAGTCATTTTCAGTTGAACTAAATGTTTCCATACGTAATTATTTACTTGTTTGTGATAAATATTTCACAGGTGAAGTAGAGGCTCTGTTACCTGTGGTTGCAATGCTTCTCCAGTTCAGTCCTGAGGAGGTGATATTCTTGTTACCCAATTGTAGTTGTAAACTACTGCTTTCATTTTTAAAATATTGCTGATGGTTATGTCAATATATCTCGATAATATTCATGAATATCTGTTAACATAGGAACATGGAGACTTATTGTGATTGGTACCTTTTACCTCATCTGACGTCGGCAAGTGTCTGCATTTTAACTGCAGATATAGAAAACTTATTCAGATAATCATCTTATGTGTTTATGAAATGCAAAAAGCAGTTCTATAAAATGAGTAGAAATTGCAAAATGTGCTATCACTTGCGTATATTTTAATTTGGAAGGCATATGCAGCAGAAACTTTTTGCAGTTTTCAGTCTCATGCTGGTATTTACTCTGTTAAATACTCCTACGTCGATACTGAGTAAAACCATAGGAGTGTAATAACCTGAAAACCTCATGAGTTTACTCGTGCAGATGCGGAAGTGCCAACAAGCATATCGCTCCTCTATAGAAGCTCAAGCCAGCCCTGCAAAAGATACTTCAGGATCTGGGACTTCACTGTTTTCTAGATTCTCATTCTCTTAATAGCCATTAGATGGTTGCAGAGGTGCTATATGTTGTATAATCCAGCTTCAAGTAGATTGGATAGCCTGGAGCCGACGTGGAAGCAGAGTTGCAGTAGAGGAAATTTTTGTGTTCTTATGTAATTAACAAAGAAATGCCGTGTGAAAAGAGATTATGTTTACTGTATAGAACGGATGCAAAAGAAAAGCAGAAAAAACGCAATACGAGATACAGGCAAGAATAGGGCATCCTTTGTCGTTCTTCACTTGAGTTGTATACCAGTGGTATTTCGTTCTTCCATTTTTCCTTTTTGGGTGTAGAGAGAGGGAAGATTACATTTGTTAAAATCATGAAATAATAGTGGAAGAGTTATTTTGAAAAGTGAAATCAAAGATTTACTTTCTGATTGCCGGAGGTTATTTGATTACCGCTATGGAGCCAATTGCTTATCACATTTAAGCGCTGTGTAAGGGGTAGTCATAGTTGTAATTAGGAGAAGCTTTAATGCTGCGCCTACGTGCATAAAAACAGTTGCTGGTGGGGTGATTTTCTCGGTGTTGGTGCGATGACTGTTATGATTCTCTGGCTGATTGTCAAAATAAATGTGTATGCTAGACTATGCATCTTGTAAATCTATTTAAATTATACGATTGCTTGTACAACTCGTCTGCTAAAATCAGAGGAAAAAAGAAAAACAATGATCAGCCAATATTTATCAGTTAAACATCAATCGAACTTGAAAATTTTCATTGAATATCTATAGTTGGAAGTTTCAAATGAGAATTGCAATACTAGATGTGATGTCTATGCCTAGACCAAAAGATTAGTCAAATTCGCATGTTATACAATGTCTTTAGCCAAGCAGTAAACATGCAACTTGCTCCAGCGTAATGCAGCTTCCATTGCCGTAATTGGCAAATGAGGAGTCTTACCCTTTGGCAGTTTCCATTAGTTAGGTCATTATAAATGCTTTATTTCGGGGCGAGCAAATTGATCTAGAGTTGTGGTCTAGTATTTAAACTATCTATAATAAGGAGGAAGATGCAAAGCAAGAGGGATTCTTGACAAGTAGTGGCGGATGCAGTATAGAACCATCGGGTTCAACTGAACCCAATACTTTTAACGGGGAGCATAAATTTATGTATAAAAAATCAGTAAAATTGTAATAAATAGTAGATATGAACCCATAACTTTAAATGCTGAACCCATAGATCTAAAATCTTAGATCCGCCTCTATAATGACAACCACGTATTTGACTTGTAGACTATATCTTAAAGAATGAAGCATTAACAATAGCACGTTTTCACTTGTAAAGCTTCCATCAGTGTCTTGAGTCATAGTTGGGGTTGGTGATATAGAAAATGACTGGATCTTGAATGGTGAATCTAACTCATCTTCTTTTGCCCTATTTTTCCACCCGAAAGAAGGAAAATATGGAAGATTCACTAGTTCTATTTTGATATCCCAAGCACCAGACTGGAGAGATTAAAATGGGTGATTAACAGAAATGACCCTAGGGTTAATCTTTAAATATTGTCTATGTTTTCTAATGTATTTAGAAGATGACCCTTGGCCTTACACATCCTTATTGCTTGTCAGGGATTTCACTATCGGATTTGAAGATTTTATGCTATATTTACTGTACCAGTATTGTTAATTATTTATTAACTCTATCAGGTTAATATGACTTTGTGATTGTTCAATTATTCACCTAACTCAATCATATTGTCATGACTTTATGTTATGCATTCAACCTATTTGTTAGGAGTATTTTTTTTTTACAAATTCTACCCAGCTGGCATGATTTTGTGCTTGTCCAATTGTTCACGAAACTCTATCAGATTGGCATAAGTTTTTGTCATCTGCAAATGATATGTCTGTTAAATTATTCATCAAAGTCTATCCCATCACTTTTAGCCCGCGTCAGAAACTATTTACATTTGATAGCCGAAAAAGTATATAAAATTTGTATAATTTTTGTATATAACATACATAATGTACATATATATATATATATATATATATACAAAGAAATATACAAAAAAGTATATATTTTTTCTGCTATTATTTTAAGAGCGGTTATATAATGTCATTTCCCTTGTTGTAACTTTTTTGTGTTGTTCAACAAAGTGCTCTTCGAAATTGCAATTCTAATTTAGATCAAATCACCCCCGAATCTTCTCCAAATAAGCTCAAATTTAAAATAAAACCTCTAGATACCAACACAAATGATCCACAATCACCATTTTCGTAAATTAACATTAAATCAAGGCCCACTTTGTATTTTTCAACACTTTTTAAGGACGAATAATAGAGTTTTTAGAATTTTCAAATAAATCACTAAATCAATATTTGAACTAAAAATTTAAGCATAAAATATTAATATTCAAATAATTTTAATAATAATCAATCATTAATTTCAGTTTCCACTCTCAAGTAAGGATTCCAAGTTTCCAATATTGAGGAACTATGATATTTTTGACGAAGAAGAAGCCTATTTTGCAACAAAGTAAAAACTGCTATAGTAGTTAATGATCAGTTCCCAAGGAGGACCACCAATGTAATTTTTCAGATTAAAATGGGTGAATTACAACCAGACCCAATAGTTAAAGGGAGATATGCACGGAGATGAACAAAGTAGCTGATCTGCTGGCAAAAGAGGGTGTCAAGAAGGTTTTTTTTGATAAACTTTTTGCAACAACAGTTCCTCCGATGTTTGCTACTCTCGCTTTTTGGGCAGACATCACAAGAACTGTTTTCTCAATAGAGGTTTTGAATTGTAATAGTACTAGTTATGCTCATAGCGCAAGGGAACTAGTATACCCGGTAAACAATGCTACTGTTTTATACCCTAGCGGGTAGCGTTTATAATTAATGTTTGAAAGGCACCCTTTAAAAAAAAGGGGGAGGGGGAGGGGGGGGGGGATGTGCCTCTAGACCGGACAATTTTATGAGCAGGGAAGGCCAAATCATTTAAAGAGTCGTAAATTCACACAATATTAACAAGAATAATTCAAAATATAGTACTTAACTAGAATAATTAGAAAGGTATTTCATCGTGATTTAGTATTTTTATTCAAATAAGTTTTACTAATTTGAATTAGTATATTTAACTTCCAAATACACACCTTACTGGAAGTAGGGGTGTACATGGACCGGATTGGTTCAGTTTTTATCAAAACCAAACCAAACCAACTATATCGATTTGGATTGATTCGGTTTTGTCAGATTTTTCGGGTTTTCGGATTACATGAATATTATTTCAATCTTACTTTGTTAAAATTATAGATAAAACTTTGATAAGTGAATATATGTTTAGTAAATATGGAAAAAAATTGACAAACATATGATCTATTAAAATATTCTAATGGAATTTTTTTTTTAGTAACACATGATAGTTATTTTCTTAGTCGTCTAACAATAATTTTTCGTTAATTTACGCTTTCAAGGTTAATACATGAGAGGATCCCAAATATTTCTACATTTTCTAAAGAAAATTCACTATAAAGTCTTAAAAATATAAATAAAATTTATATATTTATATGTCGGTTTGGTTCGGATTTTTTTACTCAATACCAAACCTAGTCGGGTTTTTTAATCAGTTTGGTTTGGTTTTCGGTTTGGTGCGGTTTTCTGGTTCAATTTGAACACCCCTAACTAGAAGTTACAATTTTTTATAACCGTGGTAGCCGGGCCAGCTTGTGCGCACCTCAACTAATTCCACGGAATACCTGTCATGGTTTGAACCTAAGACTCAAAATTCTCATTTATTTCATTAACCACTAGAACACATCCTTAGTCATGGTTCAATTTGAAAAGTTAAGTTTCTTTTAAATTTGCTCGGGAGTACCTTTTTGAAAGAAACCATTTTAGAGTGTCGAGAAAACTAGGTAACTTGGGTGACTTCCTAGAAATTCATTTTTGATACAACCTAAAGAGAACTACACCCCAAAAGCTAGCTATTGAGGTGGAAGAGATCATAACTATATAAACCCCACATCAGCACTTTGTAGTACCGATGTGGGGCTCAAGTTCCATTCCTTGCAATAGACCATAACAAACTACCGTGCTCCGCATCCGTCGTCCTCGACGACTATGCGCTAGACATTTCTAGCCCCGAGCGAACACTGCAATACCGACGTCAACATTCAAGGCACGGTGGGTAAAGAGAGTGGTGGATGACTCTGATACCATTGATTATATCAATAATGAACAATGTTCGAATCAGCTTGCGTAGACCTAATCATACCCACCAAAGGAGTTCCTATACATTTCTCCCTTGCTATCCTTTGGGCCTGGCCACTCAACCCACATCATTTTTGTTTGTGATTTCAAATTCTTTTGACTTGGCTTATACAAAAATTTCACGTACAAAATGCTTGATCCAATTTTTGTCCTGAATTCACGGTTCTTGGCTAATCATCCTTTCATCAATATTCTCATCTATAAACTCCTTCCTACCAACCCCTTTGCTATTGGTGTTATTAGCAATTTCACTTAACCAAGTTTGCGAAAATCTTTATTTTAGATCATAACTTATTAGTCCCTCTATTTCATATTAGATGAAGTATTTTCTTTTTTGGTCTGTTCCAAAAAAAATGATACATTTCTAAATTTGGAAATAATTCAACTTTAAACTCTTTTATTTTACCCATTTACCCTTAATGAGAAGCTTTTATAGTCACACAAATATCATGACACCACAAACTTTTTACCCCTTAAGCTTTAAGACCACAAGTTTCAAAAAAAATTCTTTTTTCTTAAATTCTATGTCGGATCAAACTACCTCGTCTAGTATGAAACGGATGGAGTAACTAATACCTATATAGAGGTTGGTAGCAGGTCCCAAAGCAGCAATCAATGGGACAACTACACTACCGACAAGTTAGAAGTCAACAACAGTTGAAAACTGGAATCTAAGGTGTGCGGATCTCTCATGATTCAGTAACACTAACAAATAACATGGCACGTCCGATATTAAACAGAATAAATTCGTCATACTGTTCTGCCCCTACAAGTCTACAAAACAACCCCTGCAAATCTTGAAAAGATCTCACCTTCACTTGTTCAATCATAGTGCAATCTTTCCTCATAAAGTGAAAGATCCAACAGCTCAACCATGAAAGAAAAAGCAAAAGAAAATCTTTTTTTCCATTAAGCTTTTAGTACTAATAATAGTTTCAATATTTCTAAAAAACTAGGACCAACACATGCTTAAGTATCATTCATTTTGACTCATAAACCCAAATAAACCAACAGAACATAGAGACACCAAAAGAAAATAATGAAAACATAAAAGACAAAATATAACACAACAAGATACTAATCAAGCATGCTTAGCTTGGAAATCCTTCATGAAAGCAACCAACTTTTCAACACCAGCCAAAGGCATAGCATTGTATATTGATGCCCTCATTCCTCCAACAGACCTATGCCCTTTCAGCTGCACCATCTTCTCAGCAGCTGCTGCCTTCACAAACTCAGCCTCCAATTCTGGTTTAGCCAATGTAAATGGCACATTCATCAATGACCTCACTGATTTCTCAACCGGGCACCTAAAAAACCCATTGCTTGAATCAATAGCATTGTATAAAATCTCAGCCTTTTTCTTGTTCTTCTTCTCAACTTCCACCAATCCACCTTGAGCTAACAGATCTTCAAATACAAGCCCACACATGTAAATCCCATAACAAGGGGGTGTATTATACAATGAATTGTTCTCAGCATGGATCTTGTAATCCAACATCACAGGGGTACTTTCCTGTGCATTTCCAATCAAATCTTTCCTTATTATAACAATTGTAACTCCAGATGGACCAACATTTTTCTGGGCACCAGCGTAAATAACACCAAATTTGCTAACATCAACTGGCTTTGAGCAGAAATTGGATGACATGTCAGCAACAAGAATGGTATTTTCATTAATGGGTTTAGGATAATCCTTGAATTCAACTCCGTGAATAGTTTCATTGGCGCATATATGCAAATACTTGGCACCTGGGGTTTGTAGTAGAGAATCGAAAGCCGGGATCTTGGTGTATTTTTCAGATTTACCACTCCAAATGACGTTAGGCTTGCAGTATTTAACTGCCTCCTTGTATGCCTTGTCACCCCACGAACCGGTGACGACGTAATCGACGGCGTCGTCCGGTGAGCAGAGGTTGAGGGGAAGGGCGGCGAATTGGGTGGTGGCGCCGCCTTGGAGGAAGAGAACGGCGTAGTTTTCGGGGATATTAAGGAGGGTTTTGAGATCTGATTCGGCTTTTTGGATAATGGAGAGGAATTCTTTACCACGGTGGCTCATTTCCATGACAGACATGCCACAGCCGCGCCAGTTGACGAGGTCGGCTTGGGCTTTTTGGAGGACGTTTTCTGGTAAAGTGGCGGGGCCCGCAGCGAAGTTGAAGACCCGATCTGAGGAGGTGGAGGATGAGGCTGTTTGGAGGGGGGTAGTTGTGGTGGCGGCGGCTGAGCAGGTGATGGAAATAGATTTATAGGTAGAGGTGAGGGTGGTGGTAGGGTGGACATGGGTGGTGGGGAAGGTGGCGAGATGGGTGGTGGATTTGAGGGTTGGGTGGTTCTGGTGGGTGGTGGGGTTGTTGAGGAGGAAAGATCGGGAGGTGGCAGCTGACATAGCCATGGGTATTAGATTGTTGTTTGCTTTTTTCTTTTCCCTTGGGCTCTGGTGTTTGAGAGGGTTGGGCGATGCAGAGGAAAAAGGAGAAAGTTGGTGTTATTTATATTAGGGAACGTGAGAAAAAATTTCTTCACATAAAGTAGATTCGGGATAAGTTCTAATTTTTTTATTTTGAAAAAAAATTCTTTTTTTTTTTTGGCCAACTATTGTAAAAAATTTCATTACATTGGGGTCAGAAAAACGGAAGAGGGAAATGGAAAAGTGAAAATCTAACCACGCATATTTTGTGGAATACTCTCCGCTCATTTGAAATTTTAAATGAGTATATTTTATGTACTTATCTAGTTTATATAACCCTACTTTTTTGTAATATTCTCATTAATCTAATATAAATCTAGTCGCATCTATTACTTTATTTGAAGGTTTCAAGTTTAGCTCATGCATGTGTAATTCGTCCAACCCATCTAAAGTTGAATTTATTAAGAGCCCGTTTGGATATAAAAAAAATTCACTTTTTTTTTTTAATTTTTTTTACTTTTTTTAGAATGGTCATAAAATTTTCAATTTTCACTTGAAGATGAATTTTATAATTTTTCAAAAATTTTAAAAACTTCAAAAAATTATTTTCCAAAATTTTCATTCAGATCACTTATAAAACTTCAAAAACAACCCAAAATTATATATATACATATTTTTGAAGTTTGATTAGAGAGAGAAAACAAAGTGCTAAATGCCACTTTGAAAATGCTCCTGACAGTAATATAACATTAATTATAGTTACATTACACAAGAAGCAACACGAAAATGTATTACAAGCCCAAAACACAGACCAAGTATCTATGTGATTTACCACACATCTATTTAATTAGAAATCACCTTTTTCTCCGAAGCTAGGTGCCACACGACAGATGCCTAAGAGAAAAATTTGTAATCCTTGGCTTGTATGATGATGGTTCTTAAGCCACCAATTGGTGCTAAAACAGTCAACATTACTCCCACTATTATGCAAATCCAGTTAGTAGTCCAAGAGAGACCCTATCTCTTTGTTTTGTAGATTGAAAGCCACATGATGCAAGGGAGAAAATAGGTTGTTGGGGCAAAAGCAAATCCTCCCCCAAAGAAAGGGAAGATGATTCCAACAAACTTTGTGAAAGCAACATAAAGGTTTCTGGTCATGAATCGCAAGTACCAAGTTGGCTTGAACTTAAGTTTCTTTACAAGGTAAGTCTCAAGCATGTCAAACACCGGAATTGCATACAACTGATAGCTCCCAATAATGTGGATAACAACAAAGGCATTAGCCAAGACAATGAGTCAAGTAGGTTTCTCCAAAGAGATAAGAATGTTGTCTGATACTGAATTCCCAAAGATCCAATAGCCAATAATAGCAACAGGGAAGTAACAAAGAGCCACAATAATGTAAGCAACAAGAACTCCTTTCCACATTGGTCCTTTAGAAGGTTTCTCAGCTGTTGAAGGGATTGTAGCTTGAATTTCTAACACAACATTATGACCTGCATATGCAAATGCCACTTCTCCCAATCCACTGAAAAAGTTGAAAATACCTTCCCCTGTGTTTTCAGCCCTGTATTCATATTCCACATCTGGTTGCACACCCTTATCAATTGAAGCCCCCCAAGCAATTGTACAGTAACTTAAGGACATGATAGCTGCTACCAAAGACACACCAGATATGGCATTGAAGTTAGGAAGATGAGAAAGCACAAAATGGACAGAAGCAAATATCATGATGTAATAAGTCAGTTTGATATCTTTGCAATTATCTTTGCAGACTAAATCATGGATTTTCTGGAATGATTTTCCTCCAGTCACCATATAAACAATGTCAAGGCCAACTTCAACAACCAATTGCTGAGGCACCACGATCCATAAGCCGAGCTTGTTACCAAAAACATGTTGCCCCAATTCATGATATCTATCGAAACGTTTCCCTGGAACCATTTCGTGTATCTCAACCATTTGCCATAGTGTGTATAATGTTATAACCCATGATACCACCATCACTGTTACACCAGGTCCCCATCCGAGCTCTGACATGGCATAAGGAAGACCGAGGATACCAGCTCCAACCATAGCAGTAACATTGTGGAATGCAGAATACCACAATTTTGCATTCCTAGAAGAAGTAATGGGAAGCCATTCGTCTATCGCCTTTTGTTCTTCAGTTCTTCCGTCAGCCGCATTGTTGTCTGGAGAGGCTACCATATTGTTGTGTTACAACTTACAAGGGCTTGAAAAATGAATAAGATTTACAGTTATTTGATGGAAGGTATGAAGAATGAAGCCAGATGTGAACCAGTTGTGATTATGAATTCCCAAATTGTAACCATGACACAGGTTTTCAAACACGACTTTAATTATATTCATGTACAAACACAACTTTAATTTTCAAACACCATTTTACTTGAAAAAAGATTCACTTTTTTTTGGAATTTTACAATTCTTATGTCCAAACGCCCACTAAGTTGAGTACAACTTAGTTTTTTTTCATCTGGGCGCAACCAAGTAAAATCATTTAAAAGTTTGATAAATTTGGATGTAGCTTCAATTACAACAACAACAACAACAATCTAGTGTAATCTCAGAAGTGGGGTTTGGGAAGGGTAGTGTGTACGCAGACCTTACCCCTACCCTATGGTATAGAGAGGTTGTTTCTGATAGACCCTCAGCACAAAAAGATGAAAAAAGAAAATAGAACAGTGACATTAATAGAAGCCATAAAGATATGATCATAAAAATAAATGAAAAAAAGTGATAAAAAGGGCAAGATACAAGGAAACTGGAGTGGAAAAATAATAAGAACACAACATGTAATACTAGCATACGAAAACAAAACACTAACAAACTAGCCTAATACCCCGTACGGAGTAGGTAAATACTAAGCTACCTTCTAACCTACAACTCTAATATTCATTCCACACCTTTCTATCAAAGGTCATGTCCTCAGTAAGCTGGAGACGCTCCATGTCCTGCCTGATCACCTCTCTCCAATACTTCTTAGGCCGTCCTCTATCTCTCCTCAAACCCGCCAAGGTCAACCGCTTGCACCTCCTCATCGGGGCATCTAGGCGTGTTCTCTGCACGTGCCCGAACCATCTGAGCCTCGTTTCTCGCATTTTGTCTTCTAGAGGAGCCACGCCCACCTTCGCCCGTATATCTTTATTCCTAATCTTATCCAACCTAGTGTGCCCACAACCCGTCTCAACATCCTCATTTCTGCTACTTTCATCTTCTGAACATGAAATTTTTTAACCGGCCAACACTCTACCCCATATAACATGGCCAGTCTAACCATCGCTCTATAGAACTTACCTTTAAGTTCCGGTGGCACCTTCTTGTTACACAGGACGCTAGATACCAACCTTCATTTCATCACTCTGCCCCTATATGGTGTGTGACATTCTCGTCGATCTCCCCATTTCCTTAGATAACCGACCCAAGATATTTGAAACTTCCTCTCTCGGAGATGACTCGTGAATCCAGCCTAACATCCATGTCCGCTTCCCATTCGCATTGCTGAACTTGCACTCCAAATATTCTGTCTTTGTCCTACTCAACTTGAAACCTTTAGACTTCAAGGGTCTGTCTCCAAATCTCTAATTTCTCGTCAGCACCTCATCGGGTCTCATCAATCAAAACTATATCATCAGCAAATAACATACACCACGGCACATTCTCTTGAATATGGTGGTTCAGTGTGTCCATTGCCAGTGCAAATAAGAATGGTTTGAGCGCGGATCCTTGGTGTAGCCCCATAACCACCGAAAAATGCTCTAAGTCTCCTCCCATTATCCTAACTTAAGTCTTAGATCCATCATACATGTCCTTAATCACCCTAATGTATGCTACCGGAACGCCTTTTTACCTCCAAGCACCTTTAAAAAAAAGCTCCTTAAGGACCTTGTCATATCAATAGATACCACGTGTAAATTTTTTTTCCTATTCCTGTATTGTTCCACCAACATCCTAATAAGATGGAAAAGTTGGATCAATTTGGATGTAGCTTCAATTGATTTTAAAAAAAAAAACTTTGTCGAAGAATGAAAAAGAATTCGATGAATTCAGTTTGGTTTGCTAATTAAACAGATATATTTAAAAAAAAAACAAATGAAAAAATAGTTTTTGAGTTCAACATGTTGAGTTACAACTAATTTTTTAGCCTAAGCTAACTCAATTCGTTTTGATTTGAGGAACCTTTAGTCGAATTAAATAATGATTCATTATTTAGTCACTCCATTTTAATTGAATTTGTATACTGTCTGTGATTTAGACACAGGATGTATTTGGTCACAGGGCCCCAAAGGTTGGTGAAGGATTTAAAAAAAAGTGTAAGGACTCAAGTTCGATGTCGTATTAGTGAGGTTGGTGACTAATAACTTGTTTGGCCAAGCGGTAAAAATTAACTTATTTTGAGAAGTGTTTTTTCTCAAAAGTATTTTTGATGAGAATCAGTTTGTGTTTAATTAATTAATTTAAAAAATACTTCTGAGCAGCAATTAGTGTTTGGCTAAGCTTTTAAAAACTACTTGTAAGTGTATTTTTCTCAAAAGTGATTTTTGAGAAAAACTATTTTTTTCTGCTTTTCAAAAATTGTTTTTGCATCTCCTCAAAAATACTTTTTTTTTCTTCCAAAAGCTTGGCCAAAGACTTCAACTTTGAAGAAGAAAAACTTTTTTTAAAATAAAAGAAAAGAAGATGATTCTAGGTTTGGGGAAGCTTGACCAAAGAGGGTATAATACGTCAAAGAGTAGCAGCAATTTGGGCAATTGGCATATGCTTTTGCGCCACTCCTCTAGTGTTTTATTGGCGATTGGTCTCCTTTTCTTTTTATCTTTCAACCAAAATACTTGTCCTCTCCAATAATAATTTATTTTATCTCATTTGACGACCCAAATCCCTTGTGTCGTTTCCTTTCTGTTAGTCTGTGGAATGGGAAAAAAAAGAAGAAGAAAGGAAATGGTCAATTACGATGAAAAGCTTGTAGTAAAATTATGTTCCATTTCATAATCTCAACCATTCTTTTATGAGTCTATTAAAAAATGTTTTCAGAATAAGTTTTCGAAATGCCAAAAGTTACGGTATTTTTTGATTGGTGACACTTATTGAGTTCCAAATTTTGATTGATTAATATTTTGATAAATTTCACATAAAGAAAAGAAGAATCTTAACGGCACCATATTTTGTACCATGTGAATAAAATAGGGAATGAAATTCATTCAATTTCGTCAGTCCCCTACTAATAATTTATGCAAATCAAATGGTACCTTCAATTGGAGGTTCCGACTTTCTCGTAGTTTTGTAAGGACGTTAGGGAAAAACGGACTTTCTCGTCAGGACAGACGGATTCAGAATTTAAAGTTTATCGTAATTTTAAATTAATATACAATAATAATTGGATTCACAATTAAATATTTATAAATTTTTAATAGATTTCTTAGTAAAAATACAATATTTATACAAAAATTGTTGTATACAAAAGTTACTGGGTTACGAAAACCCAATAATAACACCCTAGATTCGCTTACCTTCCTATGCCACATATGAAATCTTATTACCCTCAATGTTTAAGGTTAGAGATAATTACATTTAGTATACTAAATTACCATTTATATATCATAATTTAAAACAGGGATATAATTAATGGGGCATTTATATGAGGCATAATTATAAGACCGTATATTCCCACGTTTCTCTTTCCTTTCAGCTCAACCCCCCCTCCCCATGTTTTACCTTTACCCTTCACTCCCCCACGTTTAGCGTCTGTTTTCTTCTTTACAGAACAAAAGCTACCCACATTCTTCATTATTCTCCATTTAAATTCACCAAATATTGAAGTTATCATTCTAAAAATTTCGTTCAAATCTTTAGTCAAGTTGAAGTTAAACCATGAAGAACATCAAATCTCCCAAAAAATACCTAAAAAATCTACAGTATGTGATATCCCCTCTTTCGATTTGGGTGTTTTAACACCAAAATCACCACAAAAATAAGTAAAATCTACACATGCAATAGAACCTACTACTCACAGTTCATCTCCTAGACAAATCCGCGCTGAGATGAGAACAAAGCAAATGCACGATGTAGATGTTGGAGTAAGTGCTACAACTGGCGGCAAACAACTCAAAAGAAAGGGGAAAGAGGTATGTGTAGATGACGACTTTGTTGAAGATGTCCCTAAAATTCCAACAGTTAAAAAACCCAAGTGGTCTCCTACTTCCTCAAAACAAAAAACGAAGAAACAGTCCAAAAAACTCCCAAAATTGGTTCAGAAAAAAAATTTGGTGAAGGTAAATATTTATTATTTTCGTTTTCAGTTTTTTAGTTTTGTTTTGGATGTAAAAATCTCTGTTTTAAGTGTTTTGGTAAATTGTAGATTAGTTGTCTTAATTTTGTAGATTATTTGTAGTTGTGATTTTCTACAGTTTATAATTGTAGTTATTTTGTAGTCGTTTTGTAGTTATATTGTCGTTAGCTTTTAAATTTTGAAACAGAGTTGTAGTTACTTTTTTCTTCCTGCATTTTTGTAGATAATGTTTATATATGTAGATGTCTTGTGGTGTTTTGTAGTTATATGTGTGGATAGGCTGTATTTTTGTAAGCAGATTTATATGTGTAAGCACGTGATTTTTGCTCCACGAACAATCACTCCAAAAGAAATCAAAAAATAATAATAAATGGCATCGCGGTACAATTTTTACGTGAGATGCGCTGGTAGTCATTTGTGTTTCTGTCCATTTTTCATTGAATTTTATCGAACAAAATACAAAATATGTATGCCATGTATTTGAGCCATAATTCGGTCATTAAAAGAAAATTCCCAAAAATATGCATATTTTATTCTAGGCTGTGATTTAACCATTTAAAATTTTTTAATATGTGTGTGATAATTGTGTTAAGTGTTGATTAATGGGTGTTTTAAATTCATTTTAATTTAGTTGTATTTTAAAATTAGAAAACAAAAGAAAAGAGTGCAAATTATTTAGAAAATCGGATTGGGCCTATTTGTTTCAAAAATTTTGAGGCCCAGAAGCAGCCCAAGACCTATCCTCAGGCCACCAAAACGACGTAGTTCAACCCCAAAACTACGTTGTTTCAGGGACGGTTCATCTCAGCCGTTCCAACCAGTCCAATCCAACGGCCAGGATCATACCCCAGATCCATGTAACATGACCCGGTCCATCCCCCTTACCCGGTCAACCCAACCCCTCACTTAAACCAAAACGACCTCGTTCCCATACCAAACGACCCTCGTCCTGTCACTCACCAGTAGATCCAAGCCGTTGAGATCACTTGATCTAACGGCCCTGATCTATCTTCCCCTTCCGTATATAAACCCTCCATCACACCCCACGCCCCCTATCCAAACACCCCCCGGTTCCATCGTCCCCAAGAGCCCAACCCTAAAATCCTAAACCCTAGCCACCACCCTTCACCTTCACTGTAAAGTCGGCGGCAAGGATGCCGGTGACTGCCAAAACAACACCTCCGATACATCCAACCACCCTGAACACGAATCCACCAACCATGTACCTCGAATCACACTCCTTCGTCTCGAATCTTGATTTGAAGATTCGAGACCAAACCCCGATCTACACCAAGCCAACCCAAATTCACACTGGACAACCCCCTGTCCTCCCTCGTGACCAAACCAAGCTTGGTTTGGTCCGAATCTACCCACAAATCCTAAAATCCCAAATCTGAAGATTCAAACTATGGAACACAAGAACCTGGGGAATCCGGTCAGTTTCATGGGGATTTTGGGACCTGATAGGCTTTAATCAAGGTGTTCTCGGTCGAGAACACCCCGATTAAAGTTTGTTCGGCCTCAAATGGTCAAAACTGGTTCAGGTCTGGTCCGTTCTTGGTTAAGCTTCCACAGTAAGTTTTCCCTTTTCTTTTATGTTTTATTTGAGTACTGATTTAGTTTGTTAGCATGTTCTGTTGTGATTATTTGGTATTTCTGGTATTTTCATTCCAATTTATTCCTTCTTTGTAAGGCCTTTTATTTGGTCGATTATTTTTTGTGCATATTGGAATATACTCTGTGATATACATGTTCGATTAGATTAGTCGTCGCATAAATAATTCATATGGCCTCCCAGTATTGTGCAATGTTGTCTGAAGTTATTCAGGACCCCGTACGTATTGTTTATTTAATCGATTGATTATGCCTTGTTATAATTAGTGTGGTCGACTTGATAAATGTCGTCGATTAGTTTCCTATAACTGAAGGTTCAAATATTCTAATTCGTACAACTTCACATGAGTGAACGAACCTGTTGTTGTTAATTGATTGCTTGACATTGTTTGAAAATAGTTTGTAACTGCATTATAAACAACTAAAAGACTCAAGCTAGGGCAGTTTTGAATTTGAACTTTCAGAAGTTCAAAATGCCCTGATGCTGCAATGGTTTAGGACAGTAATAATCAGGGTTTAACAAGGGTAATTTGGGTGTTAAAAAGAACAGAAATAATTAGTTTAAGTGAGCTGACAAATAGGGTACTGAATTAGGATTAAACTAAAGACAATGGGGAACAAAACATCAAGGCATGGGTTCAAAATGAATACTTTAATACACCCATGACTCTTGATTAGAGTATTAAAACAGGCATGGGGAAATGAAGGGGATGGGCAGACCTGGGGGCTGTGAAGTTCTAGGCAGCCCTTAGGGGTTCTCGTTCAGTTATAAATAGAGTTGTTTCTAGTTAAGAAAGGGGCTAGACACTTTTATTCTTCAGAGAGGGAAAAACAGAAAGAAATTTCAGAATACTGTGAATGAGTACTGTCTGAAAACTGCATAAGAGTTCAAATTGGTCAAGCTATCTTTGCTAATTGTTGTTGGTTATTTGCCGAGCTGTTTGTGATTGTTGAACTGCTGGTGCTGTTACATAGAATACCCTGGTTTTCTGTTGGTTCACCATTCTGTTTCTGGGATTGCTTGTTTATTGCTCGACCACTTGTGAGCTTCATCATTGTGGCTGGTTGTTTGTTGCTGTGTTGATGCTGTTTATCTGTTGTTGCTGTGTTTGTTGCATACTACTCAACTGGTCATTATCCTTCTTCTTTTGCTTTGCTATACCAGGTACACGATTAATACTGTCCATGTAACTTGAAAGTTGAGCATGAATACAAAAAGAGAAGAGTTGAAGATTGTTCATTTTTAGAAGTAGCTTGTATACTGAATATCACGGAATGTATAGTAGTTTTACATTTCTGTTTGGATACTTGAGTTAGCTCTCATATATAGCAAATGCCAATGGTAGGGTAACTTGATATTTTATTATGTGTGTAGGTTGACAGATAAAAGGTTTGACAGTATAATAGGCTACAGCTCAGAAATGAGCTATGTCTGTGATTAGCATGTCCATTAATGCATAAAACTATCCATCATTAGTTAAACCTCCTTCCCTTTTGATAAACTGCCTTATTATAATTGATAAACCACATCTTAAGAACAAAGAACACAAGTTTACGGTCTCAACCTCATGAAGGTCGAGCCCAAGTTGAAATGGACCAAGCAGGACCTCGTCAGAAAGTCAGTGGCCCAGGCTTGGCCAACCTCGCACAAGCTGGGTTTGGGCCCATGAGATTCGATCGCGTGTCCGTAGGCGTGGCCCTGTTTCTGAATTTTGTAAAAGTATTCGGAATCCTGCTGTAAATAACCGACAAGCATGTAATTAACTAGGGCTATTTCTGCTTTCGATTAGTAGAGACAAACGCGACAAGAAACGTAGCTGCTATAGGATATCCTTTTAAAATAAAGACGAGATGAGCCTCGACAAATAAAAAACTCACCAGCTGTGGGGCCCTCGTTAAATGTATATATCGAAGCATTCAGTTTCCAGGACGGGTCGTTTAGCAAATCTCACGGCCCTCTCAGAATAATAACGCGATAGTCTCTTTAAGCGCGTATTTAATAATGTTATCTCCTTAAACTCGGGTGCACATTTATGTGATCCAAATCCAAATCTCAACGGAATCGAAATGTGTCTCTAATCACGGGTACATTGATTGTGGCGTGGTCTGAGATGCATTTCCATGACGTTGCAAAATTCTTTTGTTTTTTATAAGGAATGAGACGAGCCTCGACAAACAAAAAATGTACAAAGTGCGGGGTCCTCTAAATGTATATATATTAAAATACTTAGAATTCGGGATAGGTCGTTTAGCGAATTTCATGGCCTTCCCCAAAATAACAATACGCTAGTTGCTTTAAGCGCGCCTTTAATAATTTATTTTCCTTAGCTCGGGTGCACATTTATGTGACCCAAATCCAAATCTCAACCGAGTCGAGATATGTCAACAACCACGTGTACATTGATATAACGTGGTTCGAGATATGTTTTCACGACGTTGCAATTCCTCGTAAAAATAATGATAATAATTATGAAAGCGGTAAAAAGTTAAAATTTGCACATAAGTTCATACTTGCATAAAATCAGATAATCAAGCCGAATATGACAGTTGAGCGACCGTGCTAGAACCACGGAACTCGGGAATGCCTAACACCTTCTCCCGGGTTAACAAAATTCCTTATCCGGATTTCTGGTACGCAGACTGTAATATGGAGTCATTATTTTCCTCGATTCGGGATTAAAATTGGTGACTTGGGACACCCTAAATCTCCCAAGTGGCGACTCTGAAATAAACAAATAAATCCTCTTTCGATTGTCCTTTAATTGGAAAAAACTCCCTTGTACCCTCGCGGGTACGGAAAAAAGAGGTGTGACAGCTCTGGCGACTCTGCTGGGGATAACCCAGAACCACTGGTTCAGGGTTAGAAATTCGAGCTTAGATAAATTGTTATATTTGGTTTTATCTGATTTTGTTATATGTTTGGGCTCAATGTGCTAAATGATGCTTTTACCGCTTTGATATTATTTGAACTATATATAAACTGTGCTGAAACCCTTCTCTTCTTACCTCCGGGAAGAAGCTCGCTGGTCAAGGCTCCCTATTCTATTAGTGTCAATACCCGAAATATGAAAGAGGACGGATAAGTTACGAAGCCGGACGGCCTTTTGGTTCCCGGTAAGTTGCCCCCTCCTCGACTCGAGTTGTCCGCTCGGGTACACAGTCTAGAACATATACCCAGGTTATAAACCTAGTATAACGAAACCTCATGCCGGATCCCTAGTAGGAACGCTTATCTGCATCATGTTGCATTCGACATAGGGGACTCAACACAGGGGTTGGGTCTGTCTAGGGCAGGCAGCCTGAAATGAAAAGACCATCCTGCTGCATCCCGTTTGTTTTGCGCATCTATTCGCTTCGGATCTGCATGCTGACCGGTTTCCGAAAAATTTTCAAAAAAAAAAAAAAGAATAGTAGGGTAGGGAAATAATTACTTATTTTTGGAGAAATAAAACCAATGTCCAAGTAATGTCAAAACCTCATCGGAATTTTTCTTTAAAAAAAATGAATGAAAAATGAAAAAAAAATGCATAAATATTTCCTTAGTCTCTTTTCAGAAATAAAAATATATATTCTTTTTTTTAAAAGATTTTATTTGCTTCCCCCTATTTCTGATCCGCCCGAACTAGCCCGGTTTGATTCTCGCAGGGTGTGAGATACGTAGGCAACTCTCGTCGGGTCCAACCTCCCATTCTGCAAAAACAAAGAGGAGTCTTTGAAAAAAGAGATCTAGATAAAGTTTTTTTTCTTCACTTGGCATAATCACCCTAATAAATGTGCAGGATGAGCACGATACAAAACGAACCTTTTTCAGTAATGACCAAGATCCCTTTTGAGTTGCGATTATGGTGGAACGACTTAGGCAAAGAGGGGCAAGACAAAGTAAGGAAATATCTGAAAGATCTCCCGGATCTACTAAACGTTCAGCCTCGGGGTGATATTATCAGATCATTGGTCACTTGTTGGGATTCAGCACACAACGTGTTCCATTTTTCGGACTTTGAGCTCACCCCGACATTGGAAGAAATAGCAGGATACATCGGAAGTGATGAAGCTCCTTTAAGGTTCAAATACTTGATTGCACCTAGGGCTGTCACGGTACACCGGTTTCTGGATTTCCTAAAAATACCTCGAACGTTCCACCATCCAGATCTTGCCAAAGGATTCTGCAGTCTCCACCTCATATATGCTGGATACGGCCACGTGGGCGGATTCAATAAGCCGGATTTCAAACTATGCAGTAGAGGCAACCGACAAAAGTGGGACGAACACAGGCTAGTAGCTTTTATGACAGCCTTTCTGGATCTTATAGTGTTCCCAAGGAAAGACGGAAACATTGATCTAAAAGTAACCGGGGTCGTCAATACTTTGCTTACCCAAGATAAAAGTACTCTGGCGCCTATGATTATGGCTGACATTTTCCAGGCTCTCACTGCTTGTCGAGCCAGGGACAACTTTTTCGAAGGATGTAACCTACTGTTGCAAATGTGGATGACCGATCATTTATGCCATCGCTCCTCGCTCTTGGGTTATGGTTCGCCCGAGAAAACTTGTATTGGAGAATTCTACACGAGAATCAAAGGGTTCAATTTACCTGAGGGAGTCACATCATGGACCTCATTTCTCCGAACTCTCACTGCCAGCCAAATCCAGTGGACGCTCGGATGGTCGCCTATTGAGGAAATCATATACATGCCGACAACCAGGCCCCACTTTCTGTTGATGGGACTTAAAAGCATCCAACCCTATGCACCATATCGGGTTTTGAGGCAACTTGGGAGGTATCAAGTGGTGCCGAAAGATGAAGATTTGAGTACCCAAGTGATTGAAATCAGTCCGAACGGTCATTTCCCTGAAGAAGAAGTTCGCCAAATCTGGAGTGAGTGCCAACATCTGACAGCAAACACTTGTGTGATTGATACAGCAAAAGGAGAAGTTGCCCCGGGGTATCACGCTTGGTTCAGAGGTAGCCTGTCCTACGAAAGACCGGCTAAGAGACCGCATCTCAAAGATTTCGTAGAATCGTCCCAAGGGCAATGGAACTGGTTAGCAAAAGAAAAGGGTTATCGGGCAGAGAACGGTGATTTGAAGCTACAAATTGACAGTCTGAAATTCAATAACAGCGTACAAATCGCGGCGGATCGAAGCGAAAAGAATAGATTGATCCAAGAGAATGAAGAACTTAAGGCCCAAATCCAAAAATTGAGATTGTCTCTTGATGAACAACCCAGAAGTCGATCAGACCAGCAGTTGATAAAGGGTTTGAAAAGAGAAGTCACGGAATGGCGAGATGGTTTAGAAGAATCTGAAAAGGTCATGGCAGAGCTCAAGGCACAGTGGGGAACAAGAGTAGATAAGCATCGCCGATACTTGAACCAATTGAAACGTGACCACGAGAAAACTGTTGCCAAAATAAAGAAAGAGATGGCTACACTTGAGTTTAAAGCAGTTAAGCAGGCTGAGGATTTCCAATTGGAGAGTAGATACTGTTACGACTTGTTGGCCCAAATGAAGACAGAAGTGCGGCAGCTGAAGAATCAGCATATACAGGATTCTCAGGTATTCAAGACGTACAGTGATCAGATAAGACGCCTACTCATAGAGAAGAAACAAACCAGAGATAAGATCAGGGCAATCGCCCACGCCATCATCAGACGGTGTTTACGGTGTGAGAACATGACCACCGTTACTGTTCTCTCAGCAGTGATGGGTTATGTCAAGCAGACCATGCACGAGTTGGAGCAACTCGAAAGGGATCTCGCACCTAGAACCGCGAAAAGGCCGAGTGATGCCTCGTGGGCCCCTAAGTTGGGAAATTAATCTTCGGACGAGTCCTGTTCATTTGGCTTTGTGCTTTCCCATATGTTGTTTTCTTTTCTTTTAGCCAAGTCAAGTAAAACTGTGGAGTCTGTACTGTTGCTATTCTCGGTTTGAAGTAATTTGTAATAGCAAAATTTTGAGAATGAATTTAATGATTCCAAAAGAATTTTGTGTTTCTTTACTTTATGGCAGAACTACGCCTGGTCTGATTCGCGCGGGGACGTGATACGTAGGCAATCCCCATAAGATTCGACCGCTTTTAATAAAGAAAGAAAAGAAAATACAAAAATAAAATAAAATACAGGGTTTCCCAAAGTACTTTAAAAAGGGACAAATGAGCAAGCCGGGATGACGCATGTTGTTTGAAGCAAAGCATGTAGAAACGGTTAACTGCCTAGGAGCATTGCATCCTCTATGTGTTATGATCAAATCTGTTAAGATCTAACGCTAACAAAGTTTGTTGTTGTCTGAATCCAGACAGTTAGTTGTTAAAGAATTCTGACAACACACCCTTACCAAACCAGATCCAAAGGACCAGTAGCAACAAGCATGACTACTTCAGAGAATAGTAACGAGGAAGAAAGGCCGATGAGCCAATTGTTAAAAGAAGCGATGGAAAAGATTGAAAGGATGGGACTAGAGATGAATGCAATGCAGCTAGCTTTAGCCAAAGCGCAAAAGAGCCCTGAGCCACTGGGGCACATGCCGGAATACCCTCACTCCGGCCCTTCAACAAGCCTTCCGAATCCCCGTTATCATCAGGAAAGAAGCCCACATGATTCCCAAGCTCCACCACCCCATCAACCTCTCCCAACACCAAATATTCCCACTTTTGTAGGACCCACATCAGCCACCCTGCAAAGAACGACTAGTGAGCCATTGTTTCAGGCTCCCGATATGCAATACTTTCCCCCTGAGCCTACATTCCATGCCCCCGAACCACATGCCTATAATCCGCATTTGGAGGTACCGGCAGAAATTGAAAAGCCGGTTAAAGCCCCAGAACAGGATGAGGTATTAAGGAAGTTCAAAAGCCTGGAGCAGTCCTTCAGGAACCTGCACGGATTGGGCAACCAAGTCAGCGTGGCCTACAAAGATCTATGCCCTTTCCCGGACGTCCAACTCCCAGCTGGGTTCAAGATGCCTAAGTTTGATTTATATGAAGGGCACGGTGATCCCATGGCACATTTGTGGGGATTCTGTAGCAAAATGAGAGGGGCAGGCGGCAAAGATGAGCTGCTGATAGCTTATTTCGGCCAAAGTCTGAGCGGATCTGCACTAGAATGGTATACCAAGCAGGATTCCAGCAGATGGTACACTTGGGATGACCTAGCAGGCTTTCGCAGGTCATTTCCAGTACAATCTCGAGATAGTCCCTGACCGTCTCACATTATTGAGGACCGGGAAGAAGCCCGGGGAAAGTTTTCGCGAGTACGGGTTCCGCTAGAGAGAGCAAGCAGCTAGAGTGGATCCTCCCATGAGAGAGGGAGAAATGGTGGACTACTTCTTGCAAACACTGGATCCAACCTACTTTGGTCACTTGGTGACAACGGTCGGAAAATCCTTCAACGAGGTAGTGAAGATAGGGGTCATGATAGAAGAGGGTCTGAGGTCTGACAAAATCCTGAATTACTCAGCACTCAAGGCCACGACCCAGGCTATTCAGAGCGGCACGGGAGGTGCGCTGGGAAGAAGAATGAAAGAAGAAATTGCCACGATTGAGGCAAGCAGTTGGGCCAGGTCCGGCAAACCCCACTACAATCAACCCAGGCCCCACGGGACAAACTACCCATACAACCTACCACAACACTACTATCCACCTCGAGAACCACATTTCTCCATACACCAAGCCCAGACATACACTCAGCCTCCGGTTCGCCCGCAATGGCACGCGCCGGCTCCCCAGAACACATATGCGCCACCACAAAACACCTATCCTCTACCGAGGGCATATAGAAACCCTCCAGGGGTAGGCTTTCGGGGAAATCCGGATGCTAGGAATAACAGGCTGCGGAAACACAGAACTTTCACCGAGTTGGGAGAAACCTACACCGCTTTGTTCCACAAATTGAGGCAATTGGGTTTGGTTAGTCCTGTCCAGACTCGAGAACCAAATCCCCCACCCCAGATTTGGACCGATCAGTAAGCTGTGAGTACTGCTCAGGGATGCTGGGGCATGATACCGAAAAGTGTTGGAAGTTGAGGCATGTCATACAGGATCTTATTGATACCAATAAGATCGAGGTCCAGACACCGGAGGCTCCTAACATCAACCAGAACCCACTACCAGCGCACCACGAGACTCACATGATTGAGTTGGTGTATGAGGGAGGAGAGTTGAGAAAACCCTCACAAACAGTGATGATGATCCAGGCCGCTCCGAAAGAAGGACCGACCAGTGGAGGAACAGGGTTACAGTCCCAGGGAGAAGGCATCAAGCCGGTAGTGATATTGGGAAAGAGCCCGTCCGCCATAACAAGCAAACCCGAGCCAAACAAGTTGGTAATATTAGGGGCTCTGACCACACCTGCGGTTGTGCTGAAAGGGGTATACAGGGAACTGGTCACCATAAAGCCTGTAGTTCAGTTGCCAATGATTGATAGCAAGGCTGTGCCTTGGAAATACGAGAAGGCAGTGGTGATGTACAAAGGAAAACAAGTGGAGGAAGTTAGTTGTGAAACGCAAGGGCTGAGGAGTTTTGCTCTGGTGGAGCTGAGAAGAACCAACCCCGCTACAACCAAGAAACCTGTGTCCGAAGAAGAGGCTGAGGAGTTCTTGAGGAAGATGAAAGTACAGGACTACTCCGTGGTCGAACAGCTGAGAAAAACACTGGCCCAGATCTTGCTGCTGTCATTACTAATCCATTCTGAGGAACATCGTCGGGCCTTGATGAAGATATTGAACGAAGCTCACGTGCCCAACGAGATTTCTGTAAACCACCTAGAAACCATTGCCTACAAGATTTTCGAGGTGAACAGGGTAACATTCTCCGATGATGATCTGCCGATAGAAGGTACGGAGCATAATAAAGCTCTCTACCTAACTGTCAAATGTGAAAACTCGGTAGTCACTCGGGTGTTGGTGGACAACGGTTCAAGTGCCAATATTTGTCCATTATCCACCCTAAACTAGTTAAGGATCGACCACGGAAGAATCCGCAAGAATAGCATCTGCGTTCTAGGGTTTGACGGAAACGGAACAGCCACTGTGGGGGATGTTGTGCTTGAATTAACCATCGGTCTAGTCCTGTTCACCATGGAGTTCCAGGTGTTGGATGCCACAGTATCTTATAACCTTCTGTTAGGACGACCATGGATTCATGCAGCCAAAGCAGTGCCCTCCACCCTACATCAGATGGTGAAGTTCGTGGGATAGGTAGGAGGTCGTACTACACTGCGAGGACACGGCGTGCACCATGGGTGGCGCCATTGTACCTTTCATAGAGACCGATGATGACAAAGGTCCTTGGGTCTACCAGATTTTTGATACAGGGTCGGCAAACAAGATTTCTGAGGGTGAGATCCTTCAGTACCCTAGGGTAGCTTCCGCAACAATCATGATGGTCTCGGAAATGTTGGGCAACGGGTTCGTGCCGGGAAAAGGCCTGGGAGTTGAGCTTCAGGGGATTGTCCAACCTGTCTCCCTGCCCAAAAACTTGGAAAACTTTGGTTTGGGGTTCAAACCAACCGCGGCAGATAGGAAGCAAGCGCGAAAAATGAAGAAGAGAGTTTGGTTTCTGCCCAAGCCGGTGCCACGTCTCTCAAGGTCTTTTGTCAGAGCAAGCGCCAAGGGGCCGCCAGTCCCAAATATTCTAGGACCATTGATTGGTATGGATGGGGACCTGAATCAGAGTTTCGAGAGGCTATTCGCTGATGTCAGTATGGTAGAAGCTGGAGAGAGTTCCAGCAGAGCGGAGATACAATTTGTGGGGCCTGAGGCCAAGACCAACAATTGGACGGTTACTCCTCTTCCTGTCCGAGGGGAGTCTTGGTAGTAGGCTTTGATTTATGTTTTTTGTTTGTTTTGTTTTGTTCGGATTATTCCAGGGTGTAATCCAAATTTTACTTTTGTTTTGTAAAAGTGTGAACCCTTTTATCCCGCAAGTTTAATAAAATTCTCTTCTTTTGTCTCATTTTAATTTTGTCTTGTTCTTTTTCTCTCTGAACAGTTCTCTTTTTACTGGTTCTAATGACATGGCATGCACAACGGATCTTCGACCTAGTCTAATAAATCAATCTGCATCCGACTTAATGATACAAGAGGTCGTTTGTGACGATGAATCTGAATATGACAAAGATAAAGCCTTCGAAGAGATAAACCGAGAACTGTGCCAATTTGAAGAAAAATCCAAACCTAACCTAAATGACACTGAGGCTGTGAATCTAGGAGACGCTGATAATGTCCGAGAAACCAAGATCAGCATCCATATTGAGCCGAATGTCAGGGAAGAATTGATCAAAACCCTCGTGGAATTCAAAGATGTTTTTGCATGGTCATATGATGATATGCCAGGATTAAGCACCAATTTAGTGATTCACAAATTGCCCACTGACCCGGCATACCCTCCAGTCAAGCAAAAGCTAAGGAAATTTAAAACAGAAATGAGTGTAAAGATCAAAGAAGAGGTGATTAAGCAGTTGCAGGCGAAGGTCATTCGGGTCACTCGATATCCCGAATGGTTGGCCAATGTGGTACCAGTTCCAAAGAAGGATGGGAAAATCAGGGTGTGCGTTGACTACCGCAACCTCAACAAAGCAAGTCCCAAGGACAATTTTCCATTGCCCAACATCCATATCTTGATCGATAATTGCGCTGGGCGCGAGATCAGATCCTTTGTGGATTGCTATGCGGGTTATTATCAGATCCTAATGGACGAGGAAGATGCGGAAAAGACAGCATTTATCACGCCATGGGGAACTTACTGCTATCGGGTAATGCCGTTCGGACTGAAGAATGTCGGGGCAACGTATATGCGAGCAATGACTGTTGTGTTTCACGACATGATACACAAAGAAATTGAGGTGTACGTAGATGATGTGATTATAAAGTCTTGGCGTCAGGAAGACCATGTAGCAGACCTAAGGAGATTCTTCCAAAGACTCCGAAGGTATGATATCAAGCTTAACCCGGCCAAATGCGCATTCGGGGTTCCATCAGGAAAGCTATTAGGATTCATCGTCAGTCGGCGGGGTATTGAGCTGGACCTATCTAAGATCGAATCCATCCGAGATTTGCCACCGCCAAAGAACAAAACAGAGGTAATGAGTCTGTTGGGTAGACTCAATTACATCAGTAGGTTCATCGCTCAACTCACAGCAACTTGTGAGCCCATATTTCGGCTGTTGAAAAAGGATGCTGCGGTAAGTTGGACGGCAGAGTGTCAAGAGGCTTTCGACCAAATCAAAGGGTATCTGTCTAATCCAACCGTGTTGGTCCCGCCTAAGCCAGGGAAGCCCTTAATTCTTTATCTGACGGTCCTGGAAAATTCGTTTGGTTGTGTACTGGGGCAAGAAGATGACACAGGAAGGAAGGAGCAGGCCATCTACTATCTTAGCAAGAAATTCACAGTATATGAGGTCAAGTACACTCAACTCGAGAAAACATGTTGCGCCCTAACTTGGGTAGCTCAGAAGTTGAAACACTACCTGTCCTCGTATACTACTTATCTCATATCCCGTTTGGACCCATTGAAGTATATCTTTCAGAAACCTATGCCCACAGGGAGGTTGGCAAAATGGCAAATTCTGCTCACAGAGTTCGATATCGTCTATGTGACGAGGACAGCCATGAAAGCCCAAGCGCTGGCTGACCATTTGGCAGAGAATCACGTTGATGAAAAATACGAGCCTTTAAGAACGTATTTTCCCGACGAAGAAGTAATGCATACAAATGAGCTGGAGTTACCCGAGGAACCGGGTTGGAAGCTTTTCTTCGATGGAGCTGCAAACGCGAAAGGGGTTGGAATAGGAGCAGTACTCATTTCTGAAACAGGACGCCATTATCCTGTTACGGCTCAACTACGCTTCTATTGCACCAATAATATGGCCGAGTATGAAGCTTGCATTTTGGGTCTGCGCTTAGCTGCGGACATGGATGTCCAAGACGTCTTGGTCTTGGGAGACTCGGACCTCTTGGTACATCAGATTCAGGGTGAATGGGAAACACGGGACTTGAACTCATACCTTATCGACAATGCTTGCACGATCTGAGCAAGCAATTTCGATCGGTGAAATTCAAACATATCCCGAGAGTTCATAATGAGGTTTCGGATGCATTGGCCACCTTAGCATCAATGTTGCAACACCCTGACAAAATATATGTTGACCCTCTGCACATCCAGGTTCGTGATCAGCACGCTTATTGCAATGCGGTTGAAGATGAAGCAGATGGAGAGCCTTGGTTTCATGATATCAGGGAGTACCTCAGAATGGGGATATATCTGGAACAGGCCACTGGAGACCAAAAAAGAGCCCTTCGGCGTTTGTCGAATGGTTTCTTCCTCAGCGGAGGAGTTTTGTACAAAAGAACCCCGGATTTGGGATTGTTAAGATGTATAGATGCCGGTCAAGCCACGACGGTCATGGAAGAGGTACATGCTGGAGTTTTCGGGCCACATATGAGCGGATATGTATTGGCAAGGAAGATCCTTCGAGCAGGGTATTATTGGCTTACCATGGAGCATGACTGTATCTCTTTCGTGAGAAAATGCCATCAGTGTCAGATACATGGAGATCAGATTCATTCTCCGCCAACAGAGTTACATACGATGTCAGCACCCTGGCCGTTTGTGGCATGGGGCATGGATGTCATTGGACCTATCGAGCCGGCAGCATCCAACGGTCATAGGTTCATTCTAGTAACCATTGACTACTTCACCAAATGGGTTGAGGCTAAAACCTTCAAGTCGGTAACTAAAAAGGCAGTGGTGGATTTTGTGCACTCCCATATCATCTGCAGATTTGGGATCCCAAAAGTAATCATCACGGATAACGGTGCAAATCTTAACAGCAGCCTGATGAGAGAGGTATGCCAACAATTCAAGATTACACACTGCAATTCCACCCCATATCGTCCCAAGGCGAATGGAGCGGTCGAAGCAGCCAATAAGAACATCAAGAAGATACTGCGGAAGATGGTGGAAGGGTCCAGACAATGGCACGAGATATTACCCTTTGCTTTGTTGGGTTATCGCACTACCGTCCGGACTTCCATAGGTGCAACTCCTTATTTGTTGGTGTACGGAACTGAGGCTGTAATACCAGCGGAGGTCGAAATTCCGTCCCTCCGGATTGTTGCTGAAGCCGAAATTGATGATGATGAATGGGTCAAAGCTCGACTAGAACAATTGAGCTTGATAGACGAGAAACGATTGGCAGCAGTGTGCCATGGTCAGCTATATCAGAAGAGAATGGCAAGGGCATACAATAAGAAGGTACGCCCCAGGAAGTTTGAAATAGGGCAGCAGGTATTGAAGAAGATCCTCCCACATCAGGTCGAGGCAAAAGGCAAGTTCGCCCCAAATTGGCAAGGGCCTTATATCGTGACCAGAGTATTGTCCAACGGTGCTTTGTGTTTGACGGATATCGAGGGAAGATGTGTTGACATGGCTATCAATTCAGATGCAGTCAAGAGATATTATGCGTAATTTCTTTGATTATGACAATTATTGGTTCGTTTGTTTTTACTTGGTACTTATTGGATAATGAAATGACGGAGGCAATTCTTTCTTCTATCCAAACACTTTTTACCCTTGTTTCCCCTTTTTGAGCCTTAAGTTATTCTTTCATATCCCTCTTTTGGAATCACTAATGAAAAAAAAATAATAAATATAAAAAGAAAAAAAAAGAAAAGGAAAAAGAAAATTGTAAAAGAAAATGAAAAAGAAGAAGATAAAATCACAAGAAAAACAAAACTGTGGGAACTACGTTTGACCTGATTCCTCAAAGAGGATACGTAGGCGCCTCACGCCTCGGTCATAGTGTGCATAGTGTACATAGTGTGCATAATAGGCACAGTGTGTGTAACGCACGTAGCTCAACATAGTGTAAAAAATAAAATCCCCCAAGCAAGAAAACTGGGGCAGAGGTTATGTTTTAAAGTTCCAACAAAGGTTTGATTCCAAAAGTTGTAGCGGATCACCCATCAAAGTTATTTCATTTTTTTGATAGCCTTTCTTTTAACCCCACACCAAAACCAACTTCGACGTCCAAAAGACCTCCCGATCAATATCCAAGAGGTGCCAAGTCAGGCAAATAAAGCCGAGAATAATACACTGATCCCCGGAGAAGAAGAGGATCATAAAACTGGAAATGAATTGATAGTCCAAAGGAATCTCCAAAAGAGAGGATCATATCGACAGCACTCCAATTCTCCGTTGAAGAAATAAAATGAGAGAGTCTTGGCGGTGAAAACCTTCGCAGGCACCACAAGGCGACGAAAGATGAGAGATATAAAACGAGAGAGTCTTATCGGTGAAAACCTTCACAGGCACCATAAGGCGCCGGGAGCTGAGAGAAAAGAGAGAGTCTCATTAGTGAAAACCCCTCAAGGGCACTATGAGGCGACAAGACAGATCAGCAAAAGGACCCAAGTTCGCAAAGAAATGGACACCCATTTTATCCCCAGCAAGTAAGACCATCAAGCAAGATGATTGATACAAATAGACTGGGTCGGGAATCTATGGTGCACGTCATGATCATAAAGACCAGTCATGTCATCCAGATAAGTTTTTGGTGCAGAAAGATTTTTCTCCTTTTCTACCTTTTTCGTTTTCTTTCTAAAAAATTGTTTTGAAAAGGATCTTTCAAAGTTTACTACCAGAGACTGAAGGGGTCCAAAAGCAAAATACGAAAGGGATAGGCCAAAAACCGAGAATAAGACAAAAGGCGTCGGTCGCAAAACCAAAGGACAAATTGCATCGAAAGAAGGGTGACATAAAGAGAGCGGAAAATGACGAGTAAAGGACTCGTGGACCAAGTTCCGAGAAGGTCTCCCTGCAGAACGTCGATAAATTACGGACCCAAGTCCAAAGTGGTCGGACTCCACAGGAAAGGGAAATTGATCCGATACAAGATAACCCTAACAGTCCCAAAGGTTATCCCCAGGCAATAAAGTTCTATGCCTTGCAATTCCGGGAGGAAGTAAACTCTTGAAGGAGTGGTTTCAGGAGGGAAGCAGACTCCCACAGTTGGTTCTGTAAAGAGGAAAGCAAAAAGGGGAATAAATGGAAGACCATCCCCATCAGACGGGTCACCCCCAGCAAACAACTTTGCCCACCAACCAGTTGTGGGGGCACAAAGCCAGAAAAGAGAAAGAGAGAAAAATCACCTCCCAGCAGAAAGACACCGCTGCCCACCATGATTAAAACTAACTAAATCCTTTTGTCTGCTGCAGGAAAATAAAGGTTGATGATGGCAGCAAGACGCGATGCCAGGGAAATCACCAAAACCGGGGCAGAAAATTTTCTGCCGTTGTCGAAAATTTTCTCGGAAGAACGAGGAAACAAGTTGAATACTTTATGTTCTAGGTCGCCCACCAGTAAAATGCGGGAATACTTTCTGTTCTAGGTCGCCCACCAGTAAAATGCGGGAATACTTTCTGTTCTAGGTCGCCCACTAGTAAAATGCGGGAATACTTTCTGTTCTAGGTCGCCCACCAGTAAAATGCGGGAATACTTTCTGTTCTAGGTCGCCCACCAGTAAAATGCGGGAGTACCTTTCTGTTCTAGGTCGCCCACCAGTAAAATGCGGGAATACATTCATGTTCTAGGTCGCCCACCAGTATAATGCGTGAATACATTCATGTTCTAGGTCGCCCACCAGTAAAATGCGGGAATACATTCATGTTCTAGGTCGCCCACCAGTAAAATGCGGGAATACTTTCTGTTCTAGGTCGCCCACCAGTAAAATGCGGGAATACATTATGTTCTAGGTCGCCCACCAGTAAAATGCGGGAATACTTTCTGTTCTAGGTCGCCCACCAGTAAAATGCGGGAATACATTCATGTTCTAGGTCGCCCACCAGTATAATGCGGGAATACATTCATGTTCTAGGTCGCCCACCAGTATAATGCAGGAATACATTTCTGTCTTTTCATTTCATGATTCTAGGTCGCCCACCAGTACAATGCGGGAATACATTCAGTCTTTTCATTACAAGCGTTGAAGTTGGGAGCCCGCCCAGATAACAGAGGCATACATTTCAGTCTTTAATTTTCAAGTGTTGAAGTTGGGATCCTGCCCATAGAACAGAGGCATACATTTTGAGATCAAGTCAGAAGACAATAAGACAGAGGGTTACAACAGGAATCCCCAGCAAGGAACAATAAAAATTCCCAGCACCGGGAAGCCGAAGGTTGCAAAGTCAAGTGCATGCGTCAAAAGGAAGAAAGGACGCATTTTGAAAAAAACGGCTTGTAAACATTAGACCATGCCCAGCATAACAAATCTGATGAAGAGAGCCGCACCACCAGAGGAACCATTGAAAAGCTTAATGAAGAAGGCCATATCCCCAGCGGACCAAGCAAAATGATGGAAACTGGTACTCAGAAGAGCAAAGGGCCAGTACCATCCCTCAAGTTCACAAAATAAAAGCATCGGAGGAAAACGCAAGCCGACAAGAAAGCAAGGCGACAAGAACAAGTTGAAGATAGATGAGATCTTATGATCCATAGGCTAGCCTAGCTTCTTGTTTTCTTTTCAGCACAATGTAACGAGGGGATCAGTAAGCAATAACGGCATACAGCAGTACGTAACAGCACACAACAACAGCAAACATGACAGTCACACGGTAGTCCCAGCTATCGAAACTTCCCGAACTACATTGACCTGATTCCTGTTCAGCCCAGGATATGTAGGAAACCTCTGAAGCGAAGGTTCAGTCAAATCATTTTCAAAAAATGCTTCACACGGAGTACTCGGACGAGCAAAAATCGCCCGCTTTGTCTTTGCGCGAAAACCCTTCGTGTCTTCGGGCAAAGAGGGGCAGCTGTAAGCACGCGATTTTTGCTCCACGAACAATCACTCCAAAAGAAATCAAAAAATAATAATAAATGGCATCGCGGTACAATTTTTACGTGAGATGTGTTGGTAGTCATTTGTGTTTCTGTCCATTTTTCATTGAATTTTATCGAACAAAATACAAAATATGTATGCCATGTATTTGAGCCATAATTCGGTCATTAAAAGAAAATTCCCAAAAATATGCATATTTTATTCTAGGCTAGGATTTAACCATTTAAAATTTTTTAATATGTGTGTGATAATTGTGTTAAGTGTTGATTAATGGGTGTTTTAAATTCATTTTAATTTAGTTGTATTTTAAAATTAGAAAACAAAAGAAAAGAGTGCAAATTATTTAGAAAATCGGATTGGGCCTATTTGTTTCAAAAATTTTGAGGCCCAGAAGCAGCCCAAGACCTATCCTCAGGCCACCAAAACGACGTAGTTCAACCCCAAAACTACGTCGTTTCAGGGACGGTTTATCTCAGCCGTTCCAACCAGTCCAATCCAACGGCCAGGATCATACCCCAGATCCGTGTAACATGACCCGGTCCATCCCCCTTACCCGGTCAACCCAACCCCTCACTTAAACCAAAACGACCCCGTTCCCATACCAAACGACCCCGTCCTGTCACTCACCAGTAGATCCAAGCCGTTGAGATCACTTGATCTAACGGCCCTGATCTATCTTCCCCTTCCGTATATAAACCCTCCATCACACCCCACACCCCCCTATCCAAACACCCCCCGGTTCCATCGTCCCCAAGAGCCCAACCCTAAAATCCTAAACCCTAGCCGCCACCCTTCACTTTCACTGTAAAGCCGGCGGCAAGGATGCCGGTGACTGCCAAAACAACACCTCTGATACATCCAACCACCCTGAACACGAATCCACCAACCATGTACCTCGAATCACACTCCTTCGTCTCGAATCTTGATTTGAAGATTCGAGACCAAACCCCGATCTACACCAAGCCAACCCAAATTCACACTGGACAACCCCCTTGGTTTGGTATGAATCTACCCACAAATCCTAAAATCCCAAATCTGAAGATTCAAACTATGGAACACAAGAACCTGGGGAATCCGGTCAGTTTCATGGGGATTTTGGGACCTAATAGGCTTTAATCAAGGTGTTCTCGGTCGAGAACACCCCGATTAAAGTTTGTTCGGCCTCAAATGGTCAAAACTGGTTCAGGTCTGGTCCGTTCTTGGTTAAGCTTCCACACTAAGTTTTCCCTTATCTTTTCTGTTTTATTTGAGTACTGATTTAGTTTGTTAGCATGTTCTGTTGTGATTATTTGGTATTTCTGGTATTTTCATTCCAATTTATTCCGTCTTTGTAAGGCCTTTTATTTGGTCGATTATTTTCTGTGCATATTGGAATATACTCTGTGATATACATGTTCGATTAGATTAGTCGTCGCATAAATAATTCATATGGCCTCCCAGTATTGTTCAATATTGTCTAAAGTTATTCAGGACCCCGTACGTATTGTTTATTTAATCGACTGATTATGCCTTGTTATAATTAGTGTGGTCGACTTGATAAATGTCGTCGATTAGTTTCCTATAACTGAAGGTTCAAATATTCTAATTCGTACAACTTCACATGAGTGAACGAACCTGTTGTTGTTAATTGATTGCTTGACATTGTTTGAAAGTAGTTTGTAACTGCATTATAAACAACTAAAAGACTCAGGCTAGGGCAGTTTTGAATTTGAATTTTCAGAAGTTCAAAATGCCCTGATGTTGCAATGGTTTAGGACAGTAATAATCAGGGTTTAACAAGGGTAATTCAGGTGTTAAAAAGAACAGAAATAATTAGTTTAAGTGAGCTGACAAATAGGGTACTGAATTAGGATTAAACTAAAGACAATGGGGAACAAAACATCAAGGCATGGGTTCAAAATGAATACTTTAATACACCCATGACTCTTGATTTGAGTAATAAAACAAGCATAGGGAAATGAAGAGGATGGGCAGACCTGGGGGCTGTGAAGTTCTAGGCAGCCCTTAGGGGTTCTCGTTCAGTTATAAATAGAGCTGTTTCTAGTTAAGAAAGGGGCTAGACACTTTTATTCTTCAGAGAGGGAAAAACAGAAAGAAATTTCAGAATACTGTGAATGAGTACTGTCTGAAAACTGCATAAGAGTTCAAATTGGTCAAGCTATCTTTGCTAATTGTTGTTGGTTATTTGCCGAGCTGTTTGTGATTGTTGAACTGCTGATGTTGTTACATAGAATACCCTGGTTTTCTGTTGGTTCACCATTCTGTTTCTAGGATTGCTTGTTTATTGCTCGACCACTTGTGAGCTTCATCATTGTGGCTGGTTGTTTGTTGCTGTTTATCTGCTGTTGCTGTGTTTGTTGCATACTACTCAACTGATCATTATCCTTCTTCTTTTGCTTTGCTATACCAGGTACATGATTAATACTATCCATGTAACTTGAAAGTTGAGCATGAATACAAAAAGAGAAGAGTTGAAGATTGTTCATTTTTAGAAGTAGCTTGTATACTGAATATCACGGAATGTATAGTAGTTTTACATTTCTGTTTGGATACTTGAGTTAGCTCTCATACATAGCAAATGTCAATGGTAGGGTAACTTGATATTTTATTATGTGTGTAGGTTGACAGATAAAAGGTTTGACAGTATAATAGGCTACAGCTCAGAAATGAGCTATGTCTGTGATTAGCATGTCCATTAATGCATAAAACTATCCATCATTAGTTAAACCTCCTTCCCTTTTGATAAACTGCCTTATTATAATTGATAAACCACACCTTTAGAACAAAGAACACAAGTTTACGGTCTCAACCTCATGAAGGTCGAGCCCAAGTTGAAACGGACCAAGCAGGCCCTCGTCAGAAAGTCAGTGGCCCAGGCTTGGCCAACCCCGCACAAGCTGGGTTTGGGCCCATGAGATTTGATCGCGTGTCCGTAGGCGTGGCCCTGTTTCTGAATTTTGTAAAAGTATTCAGAATCCTTCTGTAAATAACCGGCAAGCATGTAATTGACTAGGGCTATTTCTGCTTTCGATTAGTAGAGACAAACGCGACAAGAAACGTAGTTGCTATAGGATATCCTTTTAAAATAAAGACGAGATGAGCCTCGACAAATAAAAAATGCACCAGCTGCGGGGCCCTCGTTAAATGTATATATCGAAGCATTCAGTTTCCAGGACGGGTCGTTTAGCAAATCTCACGGCCCTCCCAGAATAATAATGCGATAGTCTCTTTAAGCGAGTATTTAATAATGTTATCTCCTTAAACTCGGGTGCACATTTATGTGACCCAAATCCAAATCTCAACGGAATCGAAATGTGTCTCTAATCACGGGTACATTGATTGTGGCGTGGTCTGAGATGCATTTCCATGACGTTGCAAAATTCTTTTGTTTTTTATAAGGAATGAGACGAGCCTCGACAAACAAAAAATGTACAAAGTGCGGGGCCCTCTAAATGTATATATATTAAAATACTTAGAATTCGGGATAGGCCGTTTAGCGAATTTCATGGCCTTCCCCAAAATAACAATACGCTAGTTGTTTTAAGCGCGTCTTTAATAATTTATTTTCCTTAGCTCGGGTGCACATTTATGTGATCCAAATCCAAATCTCAACCGAGTCGAGATATGTCAACAACCACGGGTACATTGATTGTGACGTGGTTCGAGATGTGTTTCCACGATGTTGCAATTCTTGATAAAAATAATAGTAAATGATAAAAGCGGTTAAAAGTTAAAATTTGCACATAAGTTCATACTTGCATAAAATCAGATAATCAAGCCGAATATGACAGTTGAGCGACCGTGCTAGAACCACGGAACTCGGGAATGCCTAACACCTTCTCCCGGGTTAACAGAATTCCTTATCCGGATTTCTGGTACGCAGACTGTAATATGGAGTCATTATTTTCCTCGATTCGGGATTAAAATTGGTGACTTGGGACACCCTAAATCTCCCAAGTGGCGACTCTGAAATAAACAAATAAATCCTCTTTCGATTGTCCTTTAATTGGAAAAAACTCCCTTGTACCCTCGCGGGTACGGAAAAAGGAGGTGTGACAATATGTATTTTTTCTTCCTGATTTGTTTTTAGCTATTTGTGTAGTGATTGTGTAGTTATATGTAGATAATAGGTAGATTAATGCTTCATTTTTATGTAGTTTACTAATGTGAAATAATTTATCATTTTGTGCAGAATGGACATTATTTTGCCCCACATAATATGGATTATGGGGTGCTTAGATTCCATACTTTGTGTGATCCTAGCATTCCTAGCCAGATAAAAGAGTTATTGTCTCCAAATGCTTTAAAACTTTTTAAAAACACCTTTTTTGGTTACTTACTGTCTCTCCCCTCCATTTGCATGCAAAACTAAGTTATTCATCTTCTGATGAAGTATGAATTGTCTAAGTCTAATGAATCATTTTTTTCAGTCCACTTGAAGGGGAAAAATTGAATTTTTCATTGAGAGAGTTTGGTTTAATTACCGGTTTAAATTGTGTGAATCAGTTTACAGATTATGGATATACTTCTAATTATGTTATCAAGTTAATGAATAGATATTTTTCTAACAAAAAAATAGTAGAGAAGTGGTATTTGAAAAACATAGTAACAAATAGATCTTGGGTAAACGATGAGGATGCAGTCAAGTTGTGCATTCTTTATCTTTTGGAATTTTTTGTTTTCCCTTATGACAAAGACCATGTGTCTTTTATAGACCGCTTTAGGTTCTATTTGGTAGAGTCTGGTCAGTTTGAGTCATACCCATGGGGTATTAAATCATTCAATCAGGTTATGAAATCCGTTAGGCATCGTCTAAATCCCCGTGTACATTCTTATCTCATACGGGGATGCTCATTAGCCTTGCAAGTGTGACTTTATGAGTGTTGCTCGACCGTCAGCACGGAGCTTGCTATGAGGTGTTCTGATTCAATACCTCGCATATTAAAATGGTCAGCTACTAAGGGGCAGATTTGGTTAACTGCCTTTGAAGAGAAGATGATCAAGCCTGAGTGGATTAAGGTATTTTTTTTTAGTTTTATATGTTGCTACATTTACCTTCATAATATCTACAATTAGTCTACATTTTCTGCCTTAGTGGAACTAACTATTTTTTTCATCATTCAGTTCACAAGCGTGACTAAATCTGGAGAAGAGATTGGAGTGCTTACTCTGCCAAACAAGATTGAGTATGAAGATGAACAAGGTGCACAATCATCAGAGGTCCCAAATGTGATTCTCCAACATTGGACCCCAAACATACAGATTGTCAAGAGGACAAGGAATCTGTGGCTAAGAAGCTCAGGAAGCTAGAAAAGGGAATTGAGCAGGTAATATTATTAACTACAATATATTTACATATTTGCTACAATTTATCTACATTTCATAACAATTTATGTAGTATACATTGTAGTTAAATTGTAGTATAATTCTATAGTCAGCCCTGTTGGGATTGCACACATTGTAGTTAAATTGTAGTATAACTGTAGCAATTTGTAGACAATTGTGAAAACAATACTGCCTCATACATAATTAAACTGATTTGTAATTATTTGAATAAAATTACCAACTAACTATATTTTTAACTTTTAGGTTGATGGAAAGTTAGAGGATTTTAGGAAGGTTGTATTTGAGGAACTCCATGACCTTCGAGTGTTTATAGATGATTCTGTGAAGAGTGTTTGAATTTGATAAACATGAGATATGATGTGGATGAGGCAAAGGTAAGAATTGACATATATTTATATACCAAAACAACTTATGACATATGAAACAATATACTCAAACTAACATAAAATCTTTGGTTTGCTGGTAGTTCAACCAAAAACAATGACCAACAACAAGGAGTGAACAACCAGCAATTTCAGTTCAATATTGGTGAGCAAGTGCATGCAAGCACAAGCAACACAGGTATCTACAAAATACCTACAAATATATATACTTAGTATAAAACTTTATAGAGCATAGTTTTATTATTCACATTTTATCTACAACTTCCTACATATATCTACAACTTTTAAAGCAGCATTATCTAGTATTATTTACCTTTTTTTAATTATAAATTGAAGCTGCAGTTTGTCCAGAACATGTTCTAGCACATGTTGACTTATATTCAGAATTTCAAGAAGCAGCTGAGGTAGAACAAGCAGGTATAATATCATACTGTCATTCAGAATAAATAATTGTTGTTTATACAATTTTACATTCTTGTTAAGTAAGTTATGTTTTATGTAACAAATATTGAAGATATCAATGCACAGTCCCCAATTTGAGTGACTGTAGCAGCTCAGATAGAACAAGTCATTGAGAAACAGCTAAATGAAGGTGAAGATGCACAACATGTGGATGAAGTTGTTTCTGAAGGATCAGGCATTGATAAGAAGGGTGTGACATTGGATGACTTTGAGTTGCCAGACAACTTAACAGAATTGGTTAAGTATGGCGAGCCTATACCAGATGAAGCAACCCCTATTCATTCGGGGAGAACCAGGCAACCGGGGAAACATGCACGATCACCTTTCATACCTCTATATAGTTCTGGAGGCAGCAACTCTATTGGACCTAAATTTTTCTACCTCAAGCACCCCTTCACAACTCTTATAGGTGAAAATGTAGATTCTGATGTGTTAGATAAGTTCAACAAGTGGTTATACCACCGTAGTAACAAAGTATCTAAGAGGTATGAATGCTTAATTTGACACTTTCATTTCAGCATTTTAAAGTTTAAATATGTAATTCATTCTGTGATTTTTTTTATTGGACATTTATTTGTTGTTACAGGAGGAAGGCTCCCTTTTCCATAAAGGATAACCAAATCAAGCCTTGGTTAGACCTTGGAGTTGAAAAGGTGGATAAGAAGCACTGGTTTTATTCCCTTGCTCACCCCGGACAAGTCCTCAATGACTCGGTAAGTATCAAAGAATAAATTCACAAGATATATTTTGTCTTCTGTTTTGTAGTATAATTGTAGTTATATTGTAGATATGAAATATATGTGACCATGCCTTTTATTAGAAATTGTAGATATAATGTAGACATTTCTTATAAATGTTGCTCTTATTATTTATAGTGTGATTGTATTTAGGTTGAACCTTATGTATCATATTTGATGATGAAATGTATGTAAAAATTGTATATTTGGTAATTTGGACAGAATTGGTATATCTGTATTTCATGATTGTAGTTAATTTGTAGTTAAATTGTAGAGCAAGTTGAAGACTTATAATATTAACTGTAGTTTGAATGTAGATATTATTGAGACATTATGGTAGTTGTTATGTTCCATTTGTTGCTGTGTATAGCAGCTAAAGTGCAGCTATTTGTTAGATTATTTGAATTCTGGCTTTGTAGTTTAAAGTGTAGCTGCTTTGTTGATAATTGTAGTTACACTGTAGCTTATAGTAGATTTTATTTTATTTTACAGCATATTGATATTATTATATATTACCTGAGAAAAATAGGCAAATATGGCCCCAACAACAACACTAGGTTTACAACAACCGATTGCGTGTTCAAGTCAAAGATTGAACAAATCTATGAGAAGTTCATAAGTTCTCCGCCAGAAAAAAAGTATTCGGTTGTTAAACCCGATGATGATGTTGCAAAATATATTCTTGGGTATATACTTCTTGCTAATGTTGCCTGGGATGAAGTTGACTATGTCATCATGCCCGTGAACATTGTAGAGAATTTCCATTGGTTGTTGGTCGTTTTCGACATAGCGGACATGAAACTTCATGTGTATAATTCCATGGTGTCTTCACACCATCATAATGCTGTTGAATCATGTGTTGATAAGCTTCCAATCATTATCCCTCTGTATTTGTCTTGCACTGGTTTCTACGGGAAGCGTAAAGACATTGACTTCAAGACCACAAAGGCATACATTGAGAAACCAATTACAGACCCTCTCAATATACAGTGGATGGTTGCGAAGATTCCACAGCAAAAGGAAGGATCACTGTAAAAAAACTATTCTCTATTTCTATATGTTTAATTTTTTTTTTTATAATTATTTGTTAAATAATTAAATTTTTTTGTCTTATACAGCGATTGTGGTGTATTTGTGGCTGCTTTTGCGGAGTATGTTAGCCTTGGAGATATGTCAATCCCTTCAGAAGACCTTTCGGATATCGACCAATACCGTAGACGCTATGAAGCTCTCCTATGGGACTATGCTACAAAGAAGAAAGAAGATGGGTCAATCAGTGAAAGTGAGGTTACAGGTAGGCTATCAAGGAGGAAGGGTGTTCCTGCTTTGAATGAGAAGACTAGAGTCCAGAGAAAGAAGAAATAGTGTCCTGTTTTCCTAGTTTAGTTGATGCCAATTTGTAGTTGAAGGAGAATACACTACTTTATGAACAAAATTTTTATTTTTTTATTGCAGCATACCTTTTTGTTTTGTTATTTTATCTTTCATTATTAGTTGTTCACTTGAATATAAATTGGTTGTTTACAGCACTGTATCTTCATTATATTAAACATGAGTATTTTGATGTTAGAATACAATTTGCCTACAAATAATCTTCACAATATCTACATTTTGGAAAGACTCAATGTAGTTATTGTATATAATTTTGTAGTTGTCTATGTTCATAATTTTTACGAAATACCTTCAAGTTCTAGGTAATATCTGTATATAATTGTCAGTTGAAGTTAAATTACACAACAAACAGAAGAAATAAATACTCCAATCCTAGAAATATATTATCCATAATTTATCTACAAATCATCTACAAATTATTACCAAGACTATAATTTAACTACATTTCACTATATTTTACCTACAATCTGGAAACACTTTACATTAAAGTTACTTTTTTTATATCAGTTGTATTGTAGATAATAAATATTAAAATTTAATTACACTATATCAAAGACAAATTTAGATGCCTCACACAATACATAAAAGCATATTAAATACACATAAGCAAATTGTAGTCTACTTCATAATGATCTTTAAAAACTTAAACGAATACACAAAAAATCTGTTAACTTTAACTCACTAACAGTTAGTTTGAATAACTATTCTAACTACATGATATTCATTTCTTCTTGGGCGCATTCTTGCAAGATCTTTTGTTATGCCCTTTACCTCCACAATTTCCACATGACACCTTGTATTTCTTTGACTTTATTTCATCATATGTTTTATATCTTTCCTTTTGAGGTCTCCCTGGCTGCCTTTTATCTCCCGCCAGTGGATTTACTACCTCATCCAAAATATGTTATGGCACATTCCATTTGTTTTCATCAGGAAGAGGATTTACTGGTATTTCATACGTACGCAGAAGGCTCTCCCTTGTGTAATACGGAGAGCAATAGTTTTTATATGTTTCATTCATGTGCCTTAATGCTGCCAAAGCATGCGCACATAGAAGTTCTTCAAGTTAGAATTGGCCACAACTACATTTCTTATTTTCTAGACACACAATGTACCGCTTCACACCATCTAACACAGTATGTATATGATCTGTTTAAGCCCTCACCTACAATTGTAGAACAAACAGAAAAAATATTATCTCAATCATAAAAATAGATTATATACAACCTATCTACAAATCATCTACAAATATTCTACACCTTATCTACAACCTACAATTTGACTACAATTTATCTACAATCTGGAAACACTGCATATTAAGTAATTTATTTTTTCTGCACCAAATAAACAGATCTTACCCTAAGTTTCTGAGATAATGTTATGTTGTTCTCTAATTCTTTGTTGAATTTGGACCCAAGAAATGTGAAAGTACCCTTCGCTTTCAATAACTTCTCGTTGGTCCAACGTTATAGCAGTGTCCGCATATACTCTAAAAGGTCAAATATCGGCAGCTCTCTTGCATCTTTTGTTGCAGCGTTCAACGACTCTGCAATATTTGATGTCATTGTCCATGTTCTATTCACTATTGCATGTTCTCTTGACTATCTATGATAGCCAATATCATATAGGTAAGATTTCACACGCGAGTCTACCTCTTCAATCTTCGACATCCTTTCATTAAATTCATCCAGAGTGTATGATCGTGCTGTAGCAAAGTACAATTCATATAATTGTAGATGACCCTTCTTGAATTTTGACCTTATATTTGTCCAAATATGCCACATGCAAGAGTAGTGTGTCATGCCCGGATAGACAATTGATGTTGCCTTCAGTATACTCTCATTCCTATCTGAAACAACACACATTGAAGGTCTTTCACCATATGCCTGCTTGAATTTCTCAAAGAACCACTTCCAAGATGCGTCATTTTCAGAATCAACCACAGCATATGCCAAGGGCAATATTGTACCTACATTATTAATTCATAAAATATTAATTGGCAGCTTTGAAAATGTACATAAAAATATAAATACATAACAACTACAATATATCTTCATAATATAGACAATTTATCTACATTTCATGTAATAGCTACAAAATAACTACAAAATTACTACAATGTATCTACATTTTATAGACTGCCTACAAAATAACTACAAAATTTTTACACTTTTTACCTGCTGCATCCATGGTGCTTGCTGTCAGCATAATCCCCATGTAGACTGACTTTAAGAATGTCCCATCAACCACTACTACTAGCCTACAATGTTGCCAACCACTTATTGATGTACAAAGAGCAACAAATGCGTATAAGAAGCATTCATCTGCTGTCTTCTTCAATTTAACAACCGAACCAGGATAAGTCTCCTCAAGAATATAAAAATATTTGGGTAATTTGTTGTAGGAGTAAGCCGGATTCCCTCTCAAAAAATGTAAAACCTTTTCCTTTGCTCTCCATGCTTGCATGTAGCTTAGGTTCACTCTGTGTTCAGATAACATGTCAGTTTGTATGTCCTTTGGTGTATAAATAGTCTTAGGATCACAATACTTTGGAATGACCATGCTACCAACTACAGCTGCAGTACATTTGCGCTGTATGAATGTTTCATCCATTACGGAGCATGTGTGTTGTCGGTTGAAACTCCTTATCTTGAACATTGCGGAATCATTAATTGACGTTGCCTTGAAGTGTCATTTACAGTTTTCACCAACGCATACAAGCCAGTAGCTACAAAAAATATAATATTTAATACAGATTATAAATGTAGATGCAACAAAAGGATTGTTTTAACATAAAGTAACATAAACTACAATTTAACTATAATGTAACTACAATTTATCTACAATGTTTAAAAAACACATATCTTGAGTAAAACACTGCTATTTTAATGATCTTTTCACCACAAATATCTCCATACCTTCTATTACTAGATATTTTAACTCTGAACTGGAACTTGTGCATCACAGAAAAGTGCTTCATTACAGCAGCTACAGTTTGCTTGTCCTGATACACTTGTCCTTCTTCAATAGCAGTTTGCGTAGATTCTGTTATTATTTCACTTTGATATTCCTCTATAGCTGGAGAGGATGGCATATCAAGTAACTGTAGGGATCCAGACGAACCTGCATCAAAATAAAGATAAACAGTGTCATTATAATTTTGTAGAATTTTTGTAGATAATTTGTAGATATAGTGAAAATTTTGTAGTCATCCATTTTAGGATGTCAGGCATTGTAGTTAAATTGTACTATAACTGTTGCAATTTGTAGAAATTATTGAAAACAATACTGCTTCGTACATAATTAAACTATTTTATATTTTATTTGACTAGATTTTGTTCTAAACATAGATTGTAGTTTTATTTGAAGACAACATTTTGAAATCAACAATTTCTAATCATATATTGTAGTTTATTTTGTCGTATAAATGTAGTAACTTTATATATAATTTTGAAAACAACATTGCTTTATTCTTTCATTAAACTGATTTGTAGTTTAATTGTAGGTAAATGTAGTAATTTTGTAGATAATACTGTAAAACCATAATTCTATGCAATTTCGAACTATACAAACCTGCACTTGTGTTACCGTTGGTGATTGTCAATTCCATATTGAAATCTCGTACACTTATACATAACAGATATGAACCTAAGTTTTTATTCTCCTTTTTGGTCTCCATATACACATGAACCCCCATATCATTCCTAATCTCCATTGGGGGACAATTGTCGTTCACCATGTATTTGATTTCTATAATTTTTTCTGAAGTATCAATCGATAGTTGTTCTGCAATTGTAGAAATCAGAATACTGTAGCTTGCATTCTCATCTACCACAATGGCATCAACTTCAAAATCTCTAAATCTACCACAGTTATCCCAATTCCCATTCAATTGTAGCATGATTGCGATTTTGGACATGATTGTGTGTTGTTGATGATGTATTATTCTAAATTTTTTGTTTTTTTGGATTTCTAGATTGAGAGAGAAAAAGATGAAGAACAGATATACGATCGCCAATTTGATTTCTGAAAACAAGAAAAAAAGGGAACAAAATTTGATTATAAATTGAAGATAAAGGATTTATGTGATATGATTTGATCTCCTTTCCGTTTCAAAACTTGAATTTAATGTAGAATCAATCAATCCCAAGATTCTTTCCTGATTTTTCGCGCGTTATTAAAGGAAGATTCTGCCCTATTAATTCCTAATAAACGAATGGTACAGAAATTGTAGGAAAAATGTGGACTAGGCGGGTAATTTAGATACTATGCACATATTTGGTAATAAAGTTTCACATATGGTATAGGAAGGAAAAAATCTCCTCTATAATCAACGGTAAAGATATATCTTGCTCTTTTTTTCGGGATTAAACTCTACAAAATCGTAACGATAGACTAATTGATTGTCAGACCACTAGCCTCTATTAGACAATTTGAAAACACATAAGCAAGCTAGCGTTTGGACATATATTTGATTGAAACTTGAAAAAGAATTTTTAATATTGTGTTGAAAAATAATTTTTGAAAATTAAAATTGTGTTTGGACATACATTTCATTTGATAAAAGTTAATGTTTTGTGAGTGGAAGAAAAATTTTCACCTTAGGAACTTGAAAAATTTTTAATTTTATTTTTCCAAAACATAATCATATTTCATTAACAAACAATATCTTTAATATTTTTTTAAATAAAGCAAAATCTATGGTCAAACGGGAGCAAAGTGATTTAAATTTTTGACCTTGCTAAGAAAAGTCTCGAAAAAATAGCTTCTGGCCGGATTTTCGAAACATGCTGATCAGAATTTTTGAAAGTGCTAGAGTTTTCCTAACATATAGTTATGGTGATCTTTATGTTAGTGGAAAAATCTTGGCAATCACCATAATAAAAATTCTGGCGCTTCCCAAAATTCTGACCTGCATGCGTTATAACTTTGAATGAAGGCTATTTTCTCAAGAGTCCGGAACCGAAATATGGTTCTTTGGACTCAAAACATTTTTTTTAAATGTAAAAAAAAATTACATTTCTATATAAAATGCGGTTTACCTTAACGATCGTTTGGGACGTTAAGGTAATTACTACATTTTATATTAAAATGCTTTTTGATACAGCGTTTTACCTTTAGGTGATATGACAACTAAATAAAATGCAGCTTATTACTGTGTTTTATATGAAATGCTTTAATTAACCATGTTTTACATATTTTGTGAGCCCACCAATAATTTTTCTGGTTAAAATAGCACGGTCTAGCCAGTTTTCGGACTGGTCATTCAAAAATAGCCAGTGTTTGCCAAGCCAATGAAAAACAACCACTATTTTGCTGTAACAGAGACCGGTCCAGCATAATATACTGGAATTTGGTGCACTTGTGTATGAACTTCCAGCATATTATGTTGGACCGTTATACTTTGTTGGCTCCAGTATAATATACTAGAGACTGGAGCACCGGTGCTCCAAACTCCAGTATATTATACTGGAGCCAGCAAAGTATACCGGTCCAGCATAATATGTTGGAAGTTCATATACAGGTGCACCGAACTCCAGTATATTATGCTGGACCGGTCTCTGTTACAGCAAAATAGTGGCTATTTTTCATGCTGGAACTCCAGTATATTTTGCTGGAGTATTTTTTCGGATTTTGAACAGTGTTTTCGTTCAGATTTATCTATACATGAAAAGTGGCTAAATTTCGATTACTTTTGAAATTGTGGCTATTTTTGAATGACCACTTGTAAATCTGGCTATTTTTGAATTTCTCCCATTCTTCTGCGCTTAACTGACATAACAATAATTTAAATATGTAAAACACCCTTTTAAACCGCGTATTATACAAACTCCAGTATATTATACTAGATCGGTACATTATACTGGAACTCCAGTATATTATGCTGGAGTATTTTTTCGGATTTTGAACAGTGTTTTCGTTCAGATTTATCTTTACATGAAAAGTGGCTAAATTTCGATTACTTTTGAACCTGTGACTATTTTTGAATGACCACTTGTAAATCTGTCTATTTTTGAATTTCTCCCATTCTTCTGCGCTTAACTGACATAACAATAATTTAAATATGTAAAACGCCCTATTAAACTGCGTATTACTTGCAAAAATTTGAACCCCCGGATTGGGCATTGCCTTATTTAAAGGCGTTAAGGGTTTTGAGAAAAATAATTTAGAAATACTCCAACTTCGTGATAAATTTTTCTTGTTATTAAATTCTCAAACTTTTTTCATAATGTTTGAAGAGCGAAAAGTAAGGGTTTCATTATATTGGGGGGTGAGGTTGTGGTGGCTATAGTTTATCTCTATAGAGTCATGTTAAGTTGCCACTTACAATGGAGTATGATAGACTGGTAGCGTTGTTATGCAATAAAATGAGGTTGAGCAAGTGTTCGGTGAATCTTAAAATTACCGGATGAGGGGTTGCTTGTTACGCTGAGTTTAACATCGAGGATGATGAAACTCTGAGAGATTTTTTGGGGACTCCAGATGAATACCGAAAACTTAATTTGATAAAAATGTTGGAAATGTACGTGAAGCATGAAGACGTTCGCAATAATGATATTGCGCAGATCAGTGATAACCCTCAATCATCGGGCGGTTATACTGGAGCAGTTGTAGCCCAACAGGTTCCGGCTGAAAGAGTTTGGCCGGATCTACACTTATCTCCACGGGCGAACAAGGAGCGATGAGATAATTTCTCTCCTACTTTACATAATCCACAAGACGACTGGTAAACTTCAATTTTCTTTTGTGTTACGATGTTTATTTTTTGTTGTATTGAATTTGTATTAACACTCATATATTCCACAGGGGAGTACCATCCGGATATGAATTTTACAAGTTATGACCTCACGCCTGTAAGCACGTGATTTTTGTCCTATGTGAGAATTACTCCCAAAAAAATCAAAATAAAACAATTTTCCTTTGTGTGCAATTTTGAGAATTTTCGTGGCATTCTTGTGTCAAACCCACTTATCTTCCCATTTTTGTCATAGTGGTTTGTTTAGTGTTGTCTAGGTTCATTTTAGGTTTGTTCCTAGGTTGTACCCCAGTTGTTTTGTTTGTTTTGTTATACGAACCGTTTCACCACTTGTCTAATGCAAATTCCGGTCTTTTGTTACCTCCAGTCATCTTCTTTGTTTAGTTCTTTTTATCCTTTTGTTTTGTCCTTGTTCAAACGCCAATTCTAGTGACATGACATGCACGCACAGTTTGGGCCTAATCTTAAGAATTAATTATAAAGCCATTGGGAGATGATCAGGACACTTAAGGGAAATAGGAACAGCTTGAGATCCTTTGAAGCCCGAGCCACGTGAAACTGGGGCAAGTAAAACATAAAGAAAAACCATAAAAGCAAGTTAGCCATATTAACAAGAGGGCCGTTCATCGTAACGAAAATAAGAATATTGCCCAACGATGCTTTAAAAATGACAAATGAAAAGGCGAATGTGTGCATATGGTTATCAAATCCGACGCAATCAGAAGATGTGGCGAATGTTTAATTGTGTTGTTTGTGCTTGGCATGTTTTGAAGATTGGAATGACGGCATTTTATTCTTCTATCTAAACACTTTATCCTTCGTTAACCCGTTGAGCCTTATTTGCTTTTCTTTTATACCCCTCGTTCGGAATCAGTAGCAAAGACTAGAAAACACAAGCATGGAAGATAAAGAAAAAAAAAAGAAAAAGAAAAAGGAAAAGAAAACAACAGAAATAACAAAACGACAAAAGAGAAAGGAGAAATGAGAAAGAGAAAGAAAAGAAAAGAAAATAATAAGTAAATGAAAAAAGAAAAAAAGAAAAGAGGAATTGGGAACTACGTTTGACCTGATTCCTCAAAGAAGGATACGTAGGCGCCTCACGGCTCGGTCATAGTGTAACATAGTGTGCATAGTATGCATAGTGTGCATAGTGTAACATAGTGTAACAAAAATAAAAAAATCCCCAAGTAAGAAACTGGGGCAGAAATTGTGTTTGATATAAAGAAATCTAGTTCCGAAGGTTGTAAATTTTGAACCCAAATTGATTCGTTTTGAGCCGCTAATACCCTTTCTTTCTATCCCTATCCAAAACCCCACATTACGGTCCAACGAAAGACGTTTTGACCAGTCTTCGAAAGATGCCAAGTCATGCAAATGGAAGTCGGGAATAACACTCTGATCCCCGGTAGACAAGTAATAAAATGAGAGAGTCTTATCGGTGAAAACCTTCACGGGCACCTTGAGGCAGCTATAAGTTGAGAGAAAAATCAAAATGAGAGAGGCTTGATAGTGAAAACCCTTCGGGCACTACAATTCGAATAAAGATTGAGAATCATACAGGAAATCACCAGACGAAGATTGTGAAAGGCGATTAACGATGGAGGATAGGCCACGTGTGCATGTCATGGCCAATAGAGTTGGTGTCCACATCTGATAGGTTTTACTTTGTAGTTTTCTTGTTAGCAGTCATCTCTTTCTTTTTCCTTTTACTCTATTCCTTTTTCCTTTGTCATTTCCTCTTCTTGAGTCTCTTTGGTCAGAACAAGCGAGAAATGATCTCAAAATTTGCCATCAGCTTTCCAATTATGCAAGACGAGATCTGACTAGTACATCAAAGTGGTATAAGTCAGGAAAGAACAAGCGCAATAAGCTGGTAATAGTCAACGTGCTTTGAGGTTCGCGCAAAATACCCAAGATTGGTCCATGTCAATTCAGGGACAGTGCAACAAAAAGAGGGCCATGGTGATTGAACCGAGGGTATATTCGATGAAGAGATTGACAAAAGGATGGACCAATGTCAAGAAGGATATCCCCAGCAGAAGTCGAGGGTTATAAGGCCAAGGCCAGCGGAAAATCAAGAAAGAACAACGCGGAATGCAATGGACATAATTGGGAAATTCATAGGAGACTCAATGGTTGGGGAAATGCCAGTTCACGGACAGTACCGTAAAAGAAGATATTGGGTCTGCACCGGGAAAGGGTATTTCAGTAACACAGACGATGGAGGGAGTGGTTAATCAATGAACGAACATGCAAGATCTTCAAGTGAAATCGGCTGTCATGAAAATACATGAGGTCAGATAAGGAGACTGGGAAAATGGTTAAGAGGTTTGTGTATAAGGAATCGTCAAGAAGGCCGGAAGGTATCAGCCAAGCTTCAAGATGGTCAGACAACGCATAGATGCAAAATGGTTGATGACATCCCCAGCAGGAGTATCGCAACCAACCACCACATTTTAAACTGACCAAATTTTCTTTGATTTGAAGTAGGGACAGGGAATGTTCCTGACAACGGGAAGATGCGACACAAGAAAGATTGTCAAACTGGGGCAGAAAATTTTCATTCATTTCAAAAAATTTCGAGAAGTCTAACACAAGTTTGGTGAAAAGCGGTATCCCCAACAGTTTTTCACGATAAAACAAAACAAGTTTTAAAGAAAGCAATGTCAGGAGGAAGATAACACGAGTTTTAAGGGAGGTAGTCTTCAAAGGAAGAAGATAAAAAAAAAAAAAGAGGACCTAGTCTGATGAATCTTCTCCTAGGATCAAAATCTTAGTCTGTTGAATCTTTCTCCTAAGATAGAAAACCTAGTCTGATGAACTTTTTCCTAGGATAGAAATCTTAGTCTGATGAATATTTCTCCTAAGATAACAAAAATAATCTTAGTCTGATGAATATTTCTCCTAAGATAACAAAATAGAAATCTTAGTCTGATGAATTTTCTCCTAAGATAAACGTCCTAGTCTGATAAATCTTCTCCTAGGATCAAAATCTTAGTCTGATGAATCTTTCTCCTAAGATAGAAAACCTAGTCTGATGAACTTTCTCCTAGGATAGAAATCTTAGTCTGATGAATATTTCTCCTAAGATAACAAAAATAATCTTAGTCTGATGAATATTTCTCCTACGATAACAAAAATAGAAATCTTAGTCTGAAGAACTTTCTCCTAGGATAGAAATCTTAGTCTGATGAATCTTTCTCCTAAGATAGAAAACCTAGTCTGACGAATTTTCTCCTAGGATAATTTGAGAGAAAAAGAGGAAGACCAGTTTTGCAAAAGGAAACGGTTTGCAGAGGAATGAAACATCAGTCTTAAAGGAAGTAGTCTTTGAATGAGTAAGATAACATACTTTTTATAAAAAAAAATGTTACCCCCAGCAGTTCGCATAGAAGACAGTACAAGTTTTGAGGAAAGTAGTTTTGAAGAAAGATAATTCAAGTTAGAAGGAAAATGGTTGTTGAGGTCAGGAGCCCCCCCTGAAGAACAGAATGACGATTTATTTTTCGAAGCTGTTGAAATCTCGCCCGCCTGAAGAAAAGGATGGCGATTTATTTTTCAAAGTTGTTGTTGAGGTCAAGAGTCCCCCCTGAAGAACAGAATGGTGATTTATTTTCGAAGTTTGTTGTTGAGGTCAGGAGCCCTCCCCTGAAGAACAAAATGATGATTTATTTTCCAAAGTTGTTGTTGAGGTCAGGAGCCCCCCTGAAGAACAGAATGTCGATTTATTTTTCGAAGTTGTTGAAATCTCGCCCGCCTGAAGAAAAGGAATGGCGATTTATTTTTCAAAGTTGTTGTTGAGGTCAGGAGCCCCCCTGAAGAACAGAATGGCAATTTATTTTCGAAGTTGTTATTGAGGTCAGGAGCCCCCCCTGAAGAACAGAATGGCGATTTATTTTCGAAGTTGTTATTGAGGTCAGGAGCCCCCCCTGAAGAACAGAATGACGATTTTAATTTCGAAGTTGTTGCTGAGGTCAGGAGCCCCCCTGAATAACAGAATGACGATTTATTTTTCGAAGTTTTTGAAATCTCGCCCGCCTGAAGAAAGGAATGGCGATTTATTTTTCAAAGTTGTTGTTGAGGTCAGGAGCCCCCCTGAAGAACAGAATGGCGATTTATTTTCGAAGTTGTTATTGAGGTCAGGAGCCCCCGCTGAAGAACAGAATGACGATTTATTTTTGAAGTTTGTTGTTGAGGTTAGGAGCCCCCCTGAAGAACAGAATGGCGATTTCTTGAAATCTCGCCCGCTTGAAGAAAGGAATGGTGATTTATTTTCGAAGTTGTTGTTGAGTTCAGGAGCCCCCCCTGAAGAACAGAATGACGATTTATTTTTCGAAGTTGTTGTTGAGGTCAGGATTCCCCCCTGAAGAACGGAATGCCGATTTATTTTTCGAAGTTGTTGGTTGAAGTTGGGAGCCCGCCCATATAACAGAGGAATACATTTCAGTCTTTACATTTTAAGTTGAAGAAGTTGGGAGTCCGCCCATATAACAGAGGAATACATTTCAGTCTTTACATTTTAAGTTGAAGAAGTTGGGAGCCCACCCATATAACAGAGGAATACATTTCAGTCTTTCCATTTTAAGTTTTGAAGTTGGGAGCCCGCCCATATAACAGAGGAATACAACCGAAATCCCCAGCGGGAAACAACAAAAATCCCCTGCAGAGGAAGGAAGTTCAAGATTCGATGGAAAAATAATGCGAAGCTCCCGAGAAAGACATAAGCAGTTCGAGATCGGCAGTCAAGGGAAAATACAAGACAAGAAATACCAGAAGAGTCACCGAGACATCAAAGCAACAAGAGATACAAGAGCACGACTGAAGATCTAGATAAGATTTTGTAATTCATAGACTATAGTTTAGTATAGCTTCTTGTTTTCTTACAGCATGCAACAGCAGTAACATTGCAGTTCCATGGTAGTCCCAGCTACCAAAACTTTCCGAACTACATTAACCTGATTCCCTTTTAGCCAGGGATATGTAGGAAACCTTTGAAGCAAAGGTTCGGTTAAATCTTTTTTAAAAAAAATGCTTCACACGGAGTACTCGGATGGGCAAAAATCGCTCGTATCTGCTCACTTTATCTTTGCACGAAAACTCTTTGTGTTTTCGGACAAAGAGGGGCAGCTGTAAGCACGTGATTTTTGCCCTATGTGAGAATTACTCCCAAAAAATTCAAAATAAAATAATTTTCCTTTGTGTGCAATTTTGAGAATTTTCGTGACATTTTTGATAAATTATTTGTATTTCTCCATGCATGTTTATTTGTTAAATTAATAAAAATACAAAAATATATCGCATTTTCATTTAGGATTTAAGTTTACAATTAGAAGTAATTAAGTTTGTTTTACAAGAATGAAAATTACAAAAATATGCATCGTTTGCATTTTTAGCATTCAATGTCAAATTGTGCAATTTTATTTTAATTGGTGTTTAATTATGTATGATAATTGTTGCAAGGAATTAATTAGTATTTTTGATTTAATTTAGTTTATAACTTAATTTAGAATTTTAGTTTTATTAATTAGAAAGTAAAAGAAAAGAGAGCAAAAAATATAAAGAAAATCGGAATTGGGCCTCTTCTTCAATTTTGAACCTAGGCCCAAAACACCTCTACCCAACCCAAAACCCCTTGACCCAAGCCCAACCGCCCCCCCATATGACCACACGACCTCCCACTCTTTCTCTCATTTTTGTTTCATTTGCTACTCACTACCTAAAAAACCCTAAAGACACCCCATCTCTTTCTCCTAGCTACCGGACCCATGCACCCCCCCTCTTCATCTTCTTCGTTCACCCCCCCCCCCCCCACGAAACCCCACAACCCCCCCTCCTCCGCTCACCACTGTCCAGCCCCCCTTCATCGTCCATTTTTCTTTTCCATCGTCGGACCACCCAAGCCAACCTACTATCACGCCGGACAGACCCTCAACCAGCAGTGGTGATCGTGGTCCGCCATTGACGAGCAGCAGCGTTGCTGCATCGACCAGTCACGCTGCCTCGTCATCCACCAGCAGCAGCGTTAACCATCGTCGAGGTCGTCCACCAGTAGCAACTTCGTCGACCAACCACGAGCAGCCATCGACAACCAACTCCTCATGGCTGCTGCTCCTTCTTCTTCTTTGTCCCCAGCTCAACCATGAACGACCACCCAACGTCCAGCTTCTTCCATGAACGACCCCTCTAGTCGCCGGAAAAACCAGTATGACACCTCCCTCCCGTCGACCAAATAGTCCCACAACCACCATAATCTCCATGTCCAGCAGCCATTGCTGCTGCTTCATCTCCTCATCCCAAGCGACCACTAGTCGTCAAACAACTGCTCAACACACACACACAGCCTCACGTCCAAACAACCATAGCTGCTGTCTCGTCGTTCTTCAGGTTCAATCCGTCGAGGTCGTCGTTTGTCATTCTGAGTTCGTCGAGGTTAAAAGAGAAGGTGGGTTTTCGTTGAGTCGAGATCCGGTACGTCGAGGTTGTTGTCCGAGTTTCTGTTCCGTTGCGGTCATTTCCGGTTAGTTGGTTTAAGTTTCATTTCTGTCTGTATTTTGTTTGATATTCTCGGATCTGAAATCAGTATATGTTTGATTCTTTTCTTGTTCATTGTTTATCATTTCTTGATTATTTCTTCAGTTTGTTTTTATTCATTTGTTCTTGTTTAGTTTAATATAGAAGTGTGTTGGTTGTAATGTTGTTAGATTTAATTTGAAGTTCAATTGATTATTGAGTTTAGTGATTTGAATCTACTTATTTGTTATGTTCAATTTGTTACTGTTATTGAATCGGAAAGTATGTTTGTTGTTAAAAATATTGTTCAGTCAAAATGATTTCAGTTGTTTCTTTATTGTTCATCATATGGTTTGGTTCCCTGAATCCTTAGTCTTTGTTTTGATAATATTTGACATAATCTGAGTTTCTAGTTTAAATTTGTTGATAAAATTTGATTAGGAATTGGTTATAGCTGTTGTATTTTGGTTAATTGATTAGGTTATAGTTGATGTGGGTAGAATGGTAAATTGCAGTATTTTCAGGGTAGAATGGTAATTTCAGTAATTTCGGAGGGGTATTTTTGGAATTGAAAATTTGAACAATTATTTATTTTGAGTGTTCTGTCCACTAAGCGCTAATATATTAAAATAATATATAAAATAATACGAAGTGGGGGACAAGACATAATGGTGGAGAATTAATACATTGTTTAATATAGTGGGGGACAAAGCATGCAGTAGTGGGGCAATAAGGGAATTAAATAAGGAAAAGATATGTGTTAGTGGGAGTTAATACATTGTTTAATATAGTGGGGGACAAAACATTAGGTAGTGGGATTCAAAAGGGGGATGGGTAGAAGATGGTGGGATTTAATTTAAGTGCTTCAAAGTTTGGCTATAAAGGAGGGGGCTGGACACAAGTTAAGGAAGGAATTTTCTGAATATTAAGAGAGATTGGAAGAGGAGATTCGGGAGAGAATAGAGGAATTTTCTGAACATTAAGAGAGATTTGAGGATTTTTCGGAACAGAAAAAACATTCTGGAAATCTAAAGAGAGAGTAGTATACACCCGATATATACTCTGAATATATGGGATATACAGAGTCAGAATTTAAGGGTTAAACATTAACTGGTTTTTCAATCTAAAAAAGGTTCACTTTGTTTCTGCCCGTTGATTGTTGTTGGTATTTCTGGATTTTCATTTGGTTTGTTCCTTGAGTTTGGTTGGTTATTTGCTACTACTTCACTGGTTATTGCTGGATTGTTTTTTGCTTGATTTTAAAATCTGTCACTGGTTTCTCGTTGCTAGTTGTTACTGGTTGCGAGGTGTTGTTGTTGTTGTATTCTACTGCATTTCTGCTGATCTTCCTCTTCTTTTGCTTCCAATATCAGGTACACAAATTGATACACTGGTTCTTGTAGAATGGAAACTGAAGCATAAATATGAAATGAAGAGTTGAAGTTCTGAATTTATCTTAGTTATATTCTGAATTTTAGTTGTATATGTACATTATTTAACTTACTCTAATTAGAATCATGTAGTTGTTTGATATATATAATGGAACATCTGATAGTAGCTTAATGGACGAACTGTCTAAGTATGCTAGTTAAAAAGACTAATGGTGTAGTAGCTCTGTTCAGTTAGTTCGTTATGGTTTGATGATTATCATGTCTCAAAAAGCATATTAGCTGATTTAGACTATTCTTAAACATTCAACAGTTAGCTCATTAAACAAATAGCCCGTTTCGGAATTTGTAGGAATATTGTTTAGCTAGATACTACTAGTTAATTTCAGCATATAAATGGTTTAGGATTAAAATTAGATTGCTAAGTTCTTTAATTTGGCAAATTGTGAGCATGTGTAGTATGATGTAACTAGGTAGTAACATGTGAATGAGATGGCCCGGGTCCAGTTTTGTACCATACACGTTGGGCCTGGGCCCGCATTGGCAACGGGCTGCCCTGCTTGCATCATTTTCAGATTTTACGAATCATATTCGGAACCCAACTATAACAACTCGTAAGCATGTAAATAAATTAGGACCTTTTCTCTTTCATTTTTAGAGACAAATCTAATAGAAAAAAAATGTAGGCACTTTAGGATTATCCTTTTAAAATAAATGAGATGAGCCTCGCCCAATAAAAAGCACAAGTTGCGGGGCCCTCAATAATTGGTTAATAATTGTATAGACTTCGAGATCGGTCGTTTAGCAAATTTCATGGCCTTACCCAAAATAATGATACGCTAGTCGCTTTAGGCGCGCCTTTAACAATTTACTTTCTTAAACTCGGGTGCACTTTTATGTGACCCAAATCCAAATCTCATTAGAGTCGAAATGTGTCGATAACCACGGGTACATTGATGTGACGTGGTTCGAGATACGTTTTTCACAATGTTGTAATTCTCTGTTAAAATAATAATAATAATAATAAAAGCGATAAAGAGTTTAAAGTTTGCACATAAGTTCATAATTGTATAAAATCAGATAATCAAGCCGAATATGACAGTTGAGCGACAGTGCTAAAACCACGGAACTCGGGAATGCCTAACACCTTCTCCCGGATTAACAAAATTCCTTATCCGGATTTCTGGTGCACAGACTATTAAACAGAGTCATTCTTTTCCTCGATTCGGGATTCAACCGGTGACTTGGGACACCATAAATCTCCCAAGTGGCGACTCTGAAATAAATAAATAAATCCCGTTTCGATTGTACTTTAATTGGGAAAAACTCCTTTTCGCGCCCCTTTCCGGCGGCGCGGGCGAAAAAGGAGGTGTGACAACGCCTAGTTGGAATATGCGTAGTTTTGGTGTGTTGGATCACGGTGGTCCATCCGGGAGTCATCACCAACAGGATAATGTCCATCATGGAATGTCAACACATTACAACTTGTAAGTGAAGTGATACAACAGAAAAATCAGAAAATTTAATTGTAGTACTTATTGTTATTTTTTGGTAGTTATGGATATTAATTTATTAAATGTATTGAGATTGGTTATAAGTACGCATTTTCTATTTTTGTTTGATGTGAGTACTTTGCTTGTGCTTTGTTTTTCTCTCTCTTTCTTTTTTCTGGGGTTGATGAGTGAGTACGAACCCGATTCTTTTTGTACATATGTAAAGTATTTATCAATTTGAGTAGCTTATCATTTTATTGTTTGTGCCGTGAAAACGAGCAACTTGATGGTCCTGACCTTACTTAGTTGCTCGTAGACGACGTATTTACTCAGAATTTGGCAGATGCGCAGATTCAGGAAGATAATAGTGATTACGACAACAATGGCGATGAGTTTGGAGATGATACACCCTTTCCTGACGAGGGTGATGATGAGGAGGAAGTGAATATCAAACCTGAGCTGACGAGGGAGCATCCTCCACCTCCCGTTAGACCAAGAGTGTACGAGTCTCATGTGCCGTTTCATTCAAAGCATATTCCCTACCTTGATAATTTTCCAAGTATGCAGGATGTGGATGCCCTCACAAGGGATCTTGACGAAATTCGGTCAGCAATGTGAGATGAGTCTAGACCAACGGTGCTGGCAAAGAGCATATTTTTCCCGATAAAGCTCGCATATCCAGGGCTAGTAAAATGTACAATATAAGAGAGTGTCGTGAGATGATAGTATGTTAGCCAAGTCCGGAGGTATACAAGGTTGTTTGCCGTAGATGGTTTATGGGCTATCACTGGATGTTGCGTGCGAGCAAGAAGGAAACAGGATTGTGGAAATTGGGTAAATATATTAGCGCCCACAATTGTGAAATGGGCACATTCAATGGGAATCACTTCAACTTGGATGTTGACTTGATTTCTCTTCAACTTATTCCACACTTGGAAGTATCCATTAGGTACAAGATCAAAGAGTGTATTATATCCATCCACCAGGAATATGGTGTACTATTACCAAAAGAAAGGCATATCTCGGTCACAAAGGTGCATTTGAAATTGTTTATGGTGACTGGGATAAGTAATTTGCATCTCTACCCAGGTACATGGCCGCACTGAAACACTTCAACCCCGGGACTATTGTTGAATGGAAGCTTGAGCAGAGTGCAGGAATCCCGGAAATATATATATCCAAATACGTGTTTTGGGAAATTAAACCAACAATTGATGGTTTTGTGCATTGTCGTCCGGTAATTTCCATAGACGGTACTCATGTCTATGAAAAGTATGGTATTAAGCTATTGATCGTCGTTGCAGTAGATGCCAATGGACAAATATTTTCACTAGCTTATGTCATCTGTGCCAATGAACGCTATTTTTGAACCACTTGAAGTAGCACATTGTCAAACAATGTTCAGGTATTTGTCTACTAACTGATCGGCATGGTGGTTTATTAAGTTCTGTAGAGCATTTGCTTGAATGACAGGAACCTTGTGCATACCACCGTTACTGTATGAGGCAGAAGAAATATCCCAACAAAGACTTGTATGATTTAATGTGGATGGCTGCAAATGATCACCAGCAATGCAAATTTAGGAGGCGCATGGAATCGATACGGCAGTTAGACAAAAGAGCCTATAATTGGTTGATGCAACATGAGCTTCACAAGTGGACATTGCATGCTGATGGTGGTAGACGATGGGGAACTCTGACTACAAATGTGTCAGAGTCTTTTAACGGGTTATTGAAGTCTGCACGTGGATTACCTATCACTGCCATGGTCCGGATAACATTCAAATAGATGGCGGAGAGGTTTGTTGACAGGCATAGAGGTGCATCTGAATTGATGAAGATGGGTGTTGAATTTATGCCAATACCGATGAAAAGAATTGAGAAATACAGGAGGCGAGCACATTGGTATTTATTTTTATAGTATGATCACGATCGGGGGTTTTTTGAAGTTCGCACCGCTATCAATAAACACCGGAGGAATAATATACACACCATACATGAAGCCAGCAGGTTGTATTCATGTAGGAAATGGACCATCTACCACATGTCGTGCTCACATACCATGAAGTGCTTTCAACAAACAGGTTTAGGGGCAACCGACTATGTTGATAGGTAATACAGTGTTGCTGCACACTTAAACACATATAGTGGGCAGTTGTAGCTAGTGGGTGCTGAGCATTATTGGCCGCCGGAATCATTTAAAATGTTGTGTAACAGAGACTATTTGCGCAAGCTACAAGTGCAAAAGAGAACGCGTATACAGAACCAAATGGATTTTGGTGATACTGTTTATGCGCGTAAATGTTGCATATGCTCGCAAACATTTCACGACCGTCATAAATGTCCTTCATCTGGTTTGGGTGGAGGTCGTAATCCAGCTCCTGGTGCAAGTTCATCTAATGTGCCCAACTATCAAGGATACACGTAGTGTTTTGTTTTTTAGTAATGTTATTTGTAATAAGTGTATGTACTTGTTTATGTTGCAATATGTATAAAATAAAATTATGTTTCCACAGCCTTGTTACATCTTATTGATATTTAACATTTTACAATTGAGTAAACTAATGAATTTCTCCCTCCCGTTCATGTAATCAAAAAAAGTATTGGATTAAAAAACGGATAAATTTTACGTTCACTTTTGAGTTTCACTCTAAAAATATTAGAAAACTACACTGTCATAGGAGGAAGATGTTTGATAAATAATTGAATATATATAGTGCGGTTAAATACTACATTTTGTATGTTGTCTTGTTGATCTGAAAAGCTGCCCGACTGCGAAAAAGTTGTTTTGTATTAGAAAGAATCTTTAACACGCCAAGCATAGCGCGGTTAAATACTATGTTTTCTGTGAATATATATAGCGCAATTAAATACTACATTTTATGTGTTGTCTTGTCGGTTTGAAAAGCTGCCTGACTGTGAAAAAATTGTTTTATATCAGAAAGAATCTCTAACACGCCAAACATAGCGCGGTTAAATACTACATTTTGCGTGAATATATATAGCGCAGTTAAATAATACATTTTGTGTGTTACCTTGCCTATAAATAATGGGCACATTCTAGTTATTTTCTGCGCTTAACAATAACCAATAGCAAAATTTTCCATAAAAGCAAGGTTTTTTTATGCTTTAACAAATGTCTGAACGCCTTTATGTACCAAGGTGCAAGTGCGACAAAAAATGCATCATGAAAGACTGTTGGGATGATGGTGGAGTTGGATGCCGCTACTGGATGTATGTGAATGAGTTTTATAGGGTTTCCGACGAACCTTTTGCAATTTTGAGGTATGGATTGATGAACCCTGTGAGCAGGAATGCTACAAATAATCTTTGCAGTTTCTTCATGATTTGACCAAAAAATAGTGGAAATATGAACGAGAATACAAACGAGAAGTTGCGGAGTTGAAGGAGAAACTCAAAAAGGTGGAAGAAGAAAAAAATAAGCTGGAAGAGAAATTTAAGTGGTTGGAGCAGAGAATACTAGGTGGTGATGAAAAAACAATGACACGTATGTGTTGAGTGTAGTAGTATATCTTTATGTTTTCCTGTCATGTGTTTTCATTAGTTGTATTGTATTTAAGTTATATTCAGTTTCTATGTTTGTGTTTGTATTTGTGTTGTAGTATTAAAATAAAGAATAAACGGGGTAATAAAAACATAATGCGAATATTACGTAAGCATAAAAAATTATTGTTATTATTTACATAAAATAATATTTACATAGCATACATAAAAAAGACAAAAAAAGAAAATCAATGTGTCCTACAGTGGCTTGTGTGCTTCAATGCAGCCGCTGGCCTGAGGCACATCCCATCCCGCCCGCATACGCTATCAGGATCATCCTCATCACGTCGCCTCTTTATATGAGGATGCGCTGCAGCATGATCGGCAGTAGTGCTGGCAGGATCGGTAGAAGGGGCCGTCGGTCTATCAGCAACTTACAAAACAATAAGTCAACTCAGTATATAAAAATATATATTAGTAATGTACGTGTTAAGTCAAAAAAAATTCTTACCATGGTCTCATCGGGCTCCTGAATATAAGCATTCGTGGGGTCTTGCTCAGCATCGCATAAGGTGGCCTTTGTGACGGGCTGGGATGAAGCCTTAATAAGAAAATTATAAAGTTATTTATGGTGAATCAATGAGATAAAAACAAATTTAAATTTAATAGTAATACAAACATACCTGCGCCTGTGAAAGATCCACAAAACCCGTCGACGATGAGCCATAACCCAGTCGGCGCCCATCATCCACATCTCGGATCAGCCGATCCTCAGCAACAGTCGATGGGCCTAAAAGAACTGCTCCCAATCTCTGGTAATGCTCGTGCCCGTGATCAACAATGGATCTGACGGGGTCACCTGCGATAATGTTGGAGGCAGCGCCAGCTGAAGGCTGTACGCCGGCATGCTGCTGGGATGCTCGTCTGGCTTAGGGAGGTAACCCCGCATATCAGCTCCAACATCCTCATCAGGTGTCTCAACACCCCATTGTTGGGGACCACCTCCTCTCCGGCCCCCATGACCCCGTAGGGCACCCCTGCCTCGTGGGACACCCTTGTCTCGTCGTCCCCTCGGTCGTGGGACAGGCCTACCCCGATGGTAGTGCTCTGGCGCCATATAAGCAGGGACGTGCTCTAAGCGGTCGTCCTTTCTGGCTCGATGCAGTATCTGGGCAGCCAGCTTTGTAACCTGTCGTCCATTCTCCTGCAAAGTGACCGTAGGATCACCGACATACTGTTGTATATGCAGTCCCAAGTGGTGGACCAAATGTAGACCAATAGCCTGCACAACATGTAAAATATAAATTATAGAACGCTATATCACAGTTATAAATAAGAATACCAAATAACATACTAGTGCCTCGTGCCTTTCGGCGTATGGAACGTACCGATTGCCAGCTCGGTGAATGGGGTTCCCGATGAAAAGTTGGGTAACGTCGTGGTACCAGGGCATATAATCATGCTCAGTATCCTACCGACTCGGTGGAGGGAGGGGGGATGGAATCAGCTCTAACGCTGGTCCCAAGTAAATATCTGATCCTGTAGCCATGCCAAATATGCGTTGTCCACCCTGGTACGATCATCCCGCTGGTAATTTGTGGCCTCCCAGGTGGGTGTTGTCGGTACGAGCTGCGGCCTGCCAAATTAGAGAAGTACTCGCTCGGTGGCATGATGCTCCACAATATCAAGGCAGAACAACGGGACGGAAGAGCCCAACATATCACGGCCGGCCGAGCAACAATCAGGCTAGCCAGCTATCAGCGCGTCGCTGTATGGCGTCCAGATGAACTATTAAGGAAGAACACAAAATGTCAGTAAACTTAGACAAGTAAACTTAGATATACATTTACCTTTGTGCCATCCAACAAATCCAATATATCCCTACACAAGGAGAGATTATGCTGAGCTCGTACTCGCGCGTATGTCCCTGCCGGAGTACCCACCTCCTAGCTAGAGGGAGAAACTCCGGTGGTACATCCAGATCTAATGGTTGTAGAGGTGGCTGCTACTACAGGAACCGCTCCCAGGCCCAAACCTAACATAAAAAGTTAACGTAAAAGTTAAGATATATTTTTACTAGGTATGTTAAAATGAATAGAGTACTCGAATATGTTGTCACCTCTAGTAGCAGAAAGAATCCAGCAACCTCACGCTGGGTGCCCATGCTCTCCCGGCACATGCATCTGTACAAGTAGGCGAGAACAGCGGAGCCCCAATTATATTGGGATAAATCATCTAGCCACTCAAGATGATGAAGAAATCTCAAGCTGACTAGGTTCCCCGAAGTGTTCGGGAATAAGACTCCTCCAAACAACAAGAGTAGCAGCAACCTCATATACCAGTCAACATGATCATCCGGTGTAGCGTCATCGATCTGAAGATGCAGTGCCTCCAACCACAGTCGAATAGTCGTCAACGAAAAAAATGACTGGTCCCATGCAGTACAGTCTCATCCTCTAGCTGGAAAGTAGTGAGCTGTTGCAGCATGTCCAGGTACTACACACGTGTCATCTTTCTCATAGCAGGCAGCAGAGCAATGGGGTGTCTATCAACGGGCAACCCATATAACACTTCTACGTCCTGCAGTGTGACGGTGGCCTCGCCAATGGGCAGGTGAATTGTGTGTGTCTCCGGTCGCCACCGCTCTATCAGGATCCTGATCAAAGACCAATCGAGGTGCAGCCGCCCGATCTCAATCATCTTGTAGAAACCCGTGTCCCGCAGGCGCGTGACTACACAGTCATGGAGAACTTTGTCATACAGAAAGTCCCACATGTCGTCCACTTTCCTGGCGCGGAGAGTCTGGGTCAGTAACTCACCCTCACATATGTGGGCGGACCTATGATCGCCCTATAACGAGAGTAATGCATCGCTGGAAGGTCCGGGATGAATAGGCGGCACCTCCATGTCGTCTACTGTAAATTAAACAACATTAATTACATGTTAGTTTTATAATTTTATATGTTTGTTTATAAATTAAATAATTAAATTTTATAATTATACAATATTTAAATATGATGTATTCACATAAGGGTTCCAGGCTAGATATCTGAGGCGTAGTAGCACCAAGATATCATAAATTCATTCATGTGTTAGTTTTATTATAATTTTATATGTTAGTTTGTAAATTAAATAATTAATTTTTGTAATTCAATATTTACATATGGGTTCCAGACTCGATATTTGGAGCCCAGTAGCACCAATTTATTCTATGGGTTAGTTTTATTATTTTACATGTTAGTTTTATAATTTTATATGTTTGTTGGTAAATTAAATAATTAATTTTTACAATAATACAATATTTAATTATTAAAGATTCATATAAGGGTTCCAGGCTAGATATTTGAGGCCCAGTAGCACCAAGATATCCTAAATTCTTCCATGTGTTAGTTTTATTATAATTTTATATGTTAGTTTGTAAATTAAATAATTACTTTTTATAAATAAATATTCACATAAGGGTTCCAGGCTCGATATTTGATGCCCAGTAGCACCAAGATATCCTAAATTCTTCCATGTGTTAGTTTTATTATAATTTTATATGTTTGTTTGTAAATTAAATAATTACTTTTTATAATTAAATATTCACATATGGGTTTCGGGCTCGATATTTGGAGCTCAGTAGCATCAATTTATTCTATGTGTTAGTTTTATTATTTTCCATGTTAGTTTTATAATTTTATATGTTTGTTTGTAAATTAAATAATTAATTTTTATAATTTATACAATATTTAATTATTAAAGATTCATATATGAGTTCCAGGCTCGATATTTGAGGCCTGGTAGCACCAAATATATGTTGACCATAATTGGACAAAGTTTGTGTTTGATCTATCAGTTATTTTGATGTATTTTTGAGTATAAGAGATACTTAAACTACAAGGAAACTACGCTAAAAGACACTACATTTTACTACGCTAAAAGACACTACATTATACTACGCTAAAAGGCACTACATTTTACTACCTAAAAGGCAAATTATATTTTACTACCCTAAAAGGCACTATATTACTAGTCTTTAAGCAAATAAATAATTTAAACCAGATAAAACACAACAAATACATTGTAATCACAAAACATTCACAAAAATACATATAAAACGGTAATAATAATTTATTACTATTTTTATTAACAAATAATAACGATTTCACAATTTTTACATATTTTTTACAACATTAATATCTTAGTCCGGATAAAAATAACATACCATTTAATCGCAAAAAAATACAAAACAACATACAACACATTGAAAACAACTAATATACATTATTTATACGAGTTTGGACATAAACTAAATCGGAATATCTCGAATTATGTTTTTCGGAAAGTTGAAGATTTAAAAATTTGACTCCGATTCAATCAACCCACAACAATAGAAGGCTTGGCTAGGATGTGGGACCGACAATATCTACTTTTTACGGAACGGGTAGGATCCACACGAGCTTTTTTTGTTGTTAATGGAGGGGGGGGGGCTGTTTTTTCTAAATATGAAGGGGGAAGGGGACTAGGCAGAAACATGAGGGAAAGGGAAGGGTTATATTATTTATGTATACAAACGCGGTCTATTACCGCGCTTTATATAGCATTCTTATCAGTTACTATAAAAAATGCGGTTTGTTACATCATTTTATATAAAATGCGACCGCGTTTAAGGTAAAATGCGATTCATAATTGCGTTTTATATGGAAATGTAATTTCTTTTTTTACATTCAAAAATATTTTTTGAGTCAAAAAGAACGACGTTTCTTTTGTCAGCACTGAATTTGCAGACTCATTTTGCTTTTTGTTAACAGGGTCAAAGTCTGCACTGAACGATGTTTCGATTCCGGACTCATTTTCTCCGGCCTTTTGTTAACAGGGTCAAAGTCTAAATGTCTGCACTGAATTTGCTTTTTTATTTGTGCAAATCATCTGAAGAAGACTGATTGGACCTTTATACTAACGGCCCACAAAACCGACGCATATTGATAAGTTGCGGCAAAAATGGTTAAAAATAACAATTAACCACCCGTATTATTTACTAAAGAATGAGTATTATACTTTTTAAAAACGAGTCAAATATGAATAAAAATCATATTATTCATTTAGAAAATGAGTAACTAATGAAATTGGAGGTTTTTAAGTTTGGGAGACCAGGAATTCTCCCAAAAGTGATCATATTCAAGAAGTCACTTTTGGAGGTTTTTAAGTTTGGGAGAATAGGAATTCTCCCCAAAGTGATCATATTCAAGAAGTCATGAATAAGCTTTTTTAATCCGTGTTAAATATAGGTCGGGTCTGATAATTTATCCGTTTTTCATTACACATTTTTAATCCGAACCATATTCGACTTGAATCGCCCGTTTGCCGCTCCTGATATTGATTGTTGGACTTTATATCATCAAAGCCTACAAACTTAAAACAGCAAAATTCCTGGTTGGTCAATGAAATTTCAAGGTACTGTAAATTCGATCACAGTAACAATGCCTGGTGAAACAACTAACAGAGCAGCAAGCAAGTAGAAATTCAATCCAAACGACTCAAAAAGTCAACAACCACCGGAAGAAAATTATGAAAAGTTTTGACTTTTTATTACTGTTTGTAAACGAAACCGAAATCAAGGCCTGTTCAAATTTTGAACATTGTAAAATGCAACAACAATATAAGATAAATAATCAAACTCCCCGGGGCAACCACAGTTGCTAAGTTATTTTTCCTATTACCCCGACCCGTTATACCAATGAAACTTCCTAAAATCAAATCTTTAGGAATCCAATTGCACATAAAGTTAGTAATAACTGTACATGCTCCTTTCCCCTATTGTTGTTGTGTCTGCACAAGAAAATGGGCAGGATCACACTTTGCTGCATAACCAAATTTAGATGTGCTGTACTTCCTATGTACTCCTGTTAGTTTTCCTGTTGCTGCCTTCTGGTGATAGCTCACAATCGATCTCGAACACTCCCTAATGAACAAGAAGCAAAAAGGTAACTAAATAAGAGCAAGCTTGAGAAGTGAGTGTGAAGGATTGTTCAAAATGGAGAGTTTAAGTACACTCACATAAGTTGATCTTCCGAGTAACTAGTATGCCACTCGCATGTCTTACTCCATTGCTGGACACCGTAGAGTGTGGTCTGAGCTGTATAGATTGCTGCAGCTGCTATGAATGATGGTGGAAACTTGAGCATTTCATATTCCACTAGACAAAGCTCAACCAAGAAGAAAGACAGCAGCTCGAGCTGTTTGAGCCAAGAAAGTAAGAAGTTGAGAAATATTCTTGGAGAGTCGGCTATATAAATCATAACTATTCATGTCGCTCCATTTACAGCTCACCTTAAGTCTAATATCATATAGAAACAATATAAGTACAAATAAAAAGAATCAGTAGAAGTTCCTATATTTTTTACTAGCACATAAAAGTGTCGGCAACAGCTACTAACCTTCCTATCAGATTGAGCAGCCTTAAGATATCTTCTCATAAAAACATATGCAGTTGGAACTGACATGTTAAACTGCAGTGTGTTGAGCATCATTCTTTCCTGCATTATATTGAAAAGACTATCTTTAGTAGAATATTAATTAAGATACCGGAAATATACTAATTGCAAGTATCATGGGACCAGAATCTACCATTTCAAGAACCTCCTTCCTTGAATAGGCTTTGTCCGAAATAAACACGAAATCATCCACTAATGGAACAGAAACTTCCTCATATTTGCATGCTAATAGCATGGCAACCAACCCAACAAGCTGCAACTTCTTCCTAACAACACCTTGCTTCTCCAAAAATCTATCTATCAAATTAACAGTCAGAAACAAAGTCTCTTCTCTGAGCTCAAACTTGTGATGTACCTGTTGATCAAAATGAGCAAGTATTAACGCCATACTTTGAGCAAATTTATTACGTTCTGCATATCCTATATAAATCTTTACTATACCTCAATGAGCCAGTCAATTAGAATGGATCTCATTTTCTCATTGATGTCAAACTGTTGTGCCATATAATCCGGAGAAACACAGCTACAACCCTGAACATAAGGTACAATGATTTTGTCACTCCCAAAACATATTGAAGATTATTCAACTCATAAGCTGAAAAAAGGTTCACTATTAGACTTACTAACATAAGATGGAAACTTCAAAACAAGTTTGAGAACCACAAATATTCAGTGTTTGATCATATAATGTAAAATTCGTAAAAGAACTGTGGGCAATGGACATGCCAAAGAACTTTCATTAGTTAAAACACGTTGAAATGTTTTGTATTTACTACCAAGTACTCAAAGAGCTCCGACTAAGGATGTTGAACAATGGACCTATAAGTTCAAAAATCAATCCTTTTCACATTTCCAAATATTTTTTTTCAGTAAGTTCAAGAATTAGTGTTAAAAAGTGCACAAGTAATTTCAGTAATAAAGAAGATCCAGCTTCCTGTAGGCTATATGGGATACAACCCATAGCATTTTGGCCTTTTTTACATGTCAAGTAACATAACTCGTTAATTTTAATTATTTTCATGAAGACTTTCAGTAAACACAGATGCTACCATTTGAAATCAGTGTGTAAAAACTTTTCCTTTTTGAAAAAGCAAAATAGAATCTATCCTAGTAAAGGTGATATACATAAACAGTGGAAAAAGATGTGATATGTCGGATCTAACTTATGAACTTTCTTTTTTCCAATCTTTTTAAACAACTGCTGGACATTCAAAATGTATCATAACCTTACTACAATTGAAACTCTCCTCAGAAAAGCTATAAACCTTGTGCTCCTACAAAATTTGGATCTATGACTACTGCTAACTAGTAAAGTAATTACTGAGCAAATTAAACTCACCTCCATTTTTCTATAGGAGGCAAACAAATCTTGTACATATTCAACAACTGCAAGCGGGTTCTTTGCATCGTCGCCATCAATATCTATAATAGTTTCCTCAAATATATCCTCCATTTCTACCTCCTATAACATTTATGATAGTTGCAATTAATATAGTTGCATGATATATACTAGTAGTATAAAAGTTTTTGGACAGCAAAAGTTTTTTCTTACCATTTGATTCTTGTCATTAGTCACTGTTTCTGTTTGTTCCAAAGACATAGGAACAGGTTGATCTTTAGCTGCCTCATTTTCCTCCACATCTGTCAGAGGGATATCCTCCCATATACTGAATTCTTCTGCTGCTATTTTAGCTTTCTTGTTTTCCTGTTCAAAAAATCAAAGATATTATTAGTCCCAGAATTATTTATGAAAAAATATCAACTTTCTGAGACATCAATAAGGAGAAAATATATTTTCATACTAAGGAAAGGAAAGCTTTTACCTCGGAGCGATTTTGCTGAGAGCTAGCAATTTGAGCTGCAAATTTCCTACATTTATAAAGTTATATTCACCTATCAGTTATTTGATCTGAAAACCAAATTCAAAAAACCAAAAAGAGAACAAAGTTTGAATTTTTAATTGTCTAACCTCGTGATAGGTCTATGAGCTGGAATTTGAAGATTCTTGTCACAGATTCCATTTGCTCTAAAAGGAAAAAAAACAAACCAGCCAAATGAGCTAAGATAAAAAAAAACAAAGTCAAAAGATGGTCAAAGAGTTTGAATATCTAAGAGATAGAAGCTGGGGAATTACTCAGATAATCCTCTCTTGTTAACAACACAAGGAAAAGGATGAGCACCACCCACTAAATTCTGATTAATCACTCCCAATGCTCTTCTGTTGTTTCTTGTTTCCACTCCACCAAACTTTCTGGTACCCATTCCAGCCCCACCTATCATTTTAAAAATGAAAACTTTTTCATCAAAGCTAGTATTTTGACGCCCAAAAAAGAAAACAAAACAAAATCAAATTTGAGCTAGATTATCCCAAAATAGTTACCTTGCACATTTGTAGGTTTAATCATTGTAGGATTGTTCTCATCAGATATGGCCATTTCTTTTTCTTGATAGTAAAAAATAAAGGGTCTTTTTTAAAAAGAAAACTTTCTTCTTCAGTTAATTACACTAGAATGTAAAAGCTCCCAGATTGAAACCTGAGAGCATCTACAGAAAGACCCAGATCAATCTCGAATACAAAGAAGATAGTGTACAACAAGAATAAAAAAACAAAGGAAAAGGGAAAGGGGGAAGGGGAGAGATGAGGGTGTGAGAAAATAATGGGTATTTGTCTGATAAAACACAAACACACACACACTGAGAGTCTGAGACAGTCTCTCTCTCTTTATTCAAATGAAACGGCTAGTGAAGAAATGGCCGTTGGATCCAATTAAGCATGTAAAATGACTTTTACAGTCCAGCTATACAACGGTCACTTAAAATTTTCATGTGGCATGTGGCGTAACAAAGGATACGTTGCTTTCAAATTACTATAGTCGTAGAATAATTATTTTTCCAACTTAGTTTAATACAATAGTAGAGATTCATTTAATAATCTAACTTATTGGGGTACCCATAGTATACTATACAGGTGAGATAGATGCGCTCTTGCCCACTTTTGGGCTTTTTGAGGTGTAGGGCTCCACTTCATTTTGGCTCCTCCTACTTAGTACTAGGATGGCACTAAATTTTGTGTATGAAATGACTACTATCCTTTTTTTCCTTTATGTGTCTAGGTTTAAGTGTTAGTTAAAAGTGTGCTTAGTATCTTGATTAGTTCATCTTTGTTGTTCGTACGTAATTAATTATCAGTCGAAATGTGTTTGTAATTTCAGCCTTAATTATACGTTATAAACAAATTTATGACAACACGATTATAAACTCAAAGGAGTAGTCACTTTTAAATGTGCGAAACCCTATCGTGCATTTTTTTTTGGAATGGTAACCTTATCGTACAATTAGTATGGACTGAACGGTACTTGATATATAATGATATTGACTTGCATATTGCAAATATTAACATTTGCAACCTTAATTTTAAAAAAATAAAAATTCTTAAAAGGTTCACACATGTAATGTAGCTATCAAATAAGTTCTAGCCCTGTATCCACAAAATTTTTATAAAAAGAAAAAAAGAAAAAAAAAGAATGAAGAACATAAAAGAAAACTTAAAATTGATAGAACTTAGTGGAGAAAGTCTAAGAATATAAAGTACCAGGGACTGATTAGCAATTTGCATTTGAGTTTTTTTATCTCTTTCTTTCTTTTTGCAGCTTGTTTTTTGAAAAATGGAATTATCTTTTCAAGAGCATTGGCTTAATTCATGTTAGCATTATTAAAGTTGGCTTGTCCTCGTTTACTCATATTTGCAAACCTAACTGTAAAGTTTAGAAATTTTAAAGAAGTTACATCATGTATAGCTATTAAATAGGTCAAGTCATATATGCACAAATACAAGAAAAATAAAATAAAGAAGAAAACATTAAAATTGAAGAGATTTTTGCAATTGTGTTTTATTTTTTTTCTAAATTGAGACTTTTTCTATTTAAATTGTTAACCATTAATTAAAACATCTATGTAGTAGATATACCATAAATAGCCAGAATTCAAAGTATACTTACTTAGTTTTTTTTTTTTTTTTTTTTGGTCAAGGCACTAACTTAGCAATTCTTAATTTGAAATTCAAATTCCTTGTTTTATATATTGATTTAAGAGTAGGTAGAACATAAAATTCAAATGTGATGAACAAAGATGTTTTCCAGTTAATCTTATCATTTGGAGAGATGCTAAAGGTCTTGCATTAATTGTGTGGCATAAGGAGTATTTGAGGCAAATTTTTGTTATTATGTTTTCACCATCCAATAAATAAGGCCACGACAGGACTTTTGGAACATTATAGAACTTTCATTTTTATCTAATTACAAGCATAATATCTCAAATCATAAATAAGTTTATAACAAAACAAATCTGAAAGAAAGTCTTCTCATACTTTTCTTAAATAAAAACATAAATATCTAATTTGTAACCGTTTGTGAGCTCAAGCACAAAGGGTAATAAAGAGTACACAGGTACTTAGAAGTCTACAAAAGACAAAAACTTCAACTGTCATCAATTTAAATGTCTAAACCAGTGTTTTAAAAGGCATTTTCGGGGCGAGCTCCGGGGCGAGCCTTAGGGCGAGTCGCACCAAAAATGCCCCAAGGCGATGGTGTGGGGCGAAAATTTCAAGAGGCATACGCCCAGCAATTCGGGGCGTACGCCCGGGCGTTTTAGACGCGTTTTTGTAGTGAGGCATAAGCCCCAGAGGCTTTTTCAAATTAAAACAAAATTTGTTGAATAAGTCATTCATATAATGACCCGAGTTCTCAAGGGTCAGCTTGTAATTACTCAAAAATTTAAAAATGAATTGAAATGTATTAAATTTAAAAGTCAATACCTTTTTATTGATTAAAGCCCTAATATATGGTTTTTTCCAATTCTTTATCTCATCCGCTGGTCTGCTAATATCTCCAAAAGCAGCAAATATTTAATTTTTTTTACAAATACAAATAGAACTTCATTCTCCTTCATAGCAGCAAGTTCAAAGTTCAAATTGCAGGTTAGTCATCATTTTTGTTCCTCCATGTAGAAAACTTTATTCTTTTCGACTCAAGTTTAGATTGTTTTGACTATTTTTTTGTGGGGATGGAGCACATCTATATATTACATATTTATAGTTTTCTTCAATTTTTATGCAATTTTACATGTTTATAAATATTTACTATAATTATATTTTTTTATAAAATATTAAAAATTAAATGTCCATGGGGCTTACGCCTTGCTGAGGCATAAAACGACTCGCCTTACACTCACGCCTTTTAAAACACTGGTCCAAACAAACTTATAGTTTAAAATAAGTGTAACTTTAGGAAATTAAAAAAAAATGTTTTTTCTCTTCAAATCAACCCTTCTCCAATAAACGATCTATATAATATTTTAGAAAGTCGCTCGGCAGTTATTCCTCAGTTTGAGGTATGATAAAGAGTAATTTAAATCGATTTTTATGACTAATGTTACAAAATAATTTTTTAACTGAATTTGTCAAACCTTAAACGACATGTAAAATGAACTTAAAAGAGTATTTACCTATCAATTTACAATCCTTTTGGAATCACTGGCTTCCTTTGGTCTGCAAGTGAATTTTGAAATTTACTCTACTCTCGTATATGTGATTGTGTTTGCACCAAATAAGCGTAGCAGGCATGCTGTGTTTCAACATATTTATATAATGCCAATCTTGAAAGTCGGTCTATTTTGCAGGGTGGAATTAAAGTTATAATCTAATGACTATTTGAGAGAAAAGAGAAACTTCCTTCCGCCTTCACTATTTTCCTTCGAATGGGATACGTGAATCATTTTATTTTGATTATCACTACTTTACTTTTCCTTTTCTTTTTTTTTCCCGCTGTAATTCCGAAATTATAATACCGAATTCTTCAGAATATATTGATCGAGAGTTTGGAAAAAGAAATCCGGAAGAGTTAGTAGTGGGTGGGTCAGAGATACTCGAGTTTGAATAGCATCACTCAATTGGTGCTTCAGATTCAATAAATTCAAATAACGACGTAGAATAATTCACGGACCCATGAAAATGGAAGCCCATCCCCAAGCCACGTACTTGGACATAAATCATAATCAATCACTGGAGACAGACTTGCCATAAAATGAATGACAAGAAGTACTTCAAACATGAATATGAACTACTACAATTCCAATATACTAATTAAGAAATATTATGTCACTGTCAAAAACAACCGCGACCAATTAGCACGATCAATTGCCATGTACATGAAATCTAATACCCTATGGCAAAATAGGAACAAGGTAAGACACAGCTCTTAGTATTGCTCTTCCTCCTTTTGAAGAAGATATAATTTACAAGATGCAAAGTTAAACTCACCTGAAAAGACTTGAAAGTGTTCTTTTACCTGCTGCTTTTGGTTTACTATTTTTATCCGAAGACAAATTACGCCCCTGCGAATTCTGTTTTCTGCTATCTAATGACTCGTTCCTTTCCTCATTCTGTTCTTGTGAAGAATCACTCTTCTCTTTGGAATTGTGCTGCTTGCTAGTCACACCATTGTCAACGTCGAGTAAAAGCTTTAATTGGTTTACGGCAGTCTGCTGATGTTTATTGCTTCCCTTTTGCTCAATCTTGTGACGCAGCACTTTATGCATCGCCCCTTCAAGAACCATTTTTATTTCATCCTGAGGCAACTCACCATGTTCACCCTTAGCTTTCTTCTTATTTATAGCATCCTCATTATCTAGCTTCTGATTAAGAGATTCGTCATATTCAATCAAATCCCGCTTCTCAACAGCCTTGCTCTTGGATTGCTGGGCAATAACCGACTTTTGCTTCTTAGTTACTACCTCCTCTAAAGCAAAGCTCCCCTTTTGAATCAACTTTCGCTTCTCAGTTCTATTGTGTTTAATTTCATAACTTGCAGTGGGCTGATTATCATCTTCACACTGGAACTTCCGCTTCTTTAACTCCACATTTCCACCAATATTTTCCCTTGGATCATCTACACTCGATTGAGCGTCAACTTTAACCAGCGTATGTTTCTCGTTTTTAATCACTTCACCACCTGGAATGATCCCAGGAGCTATAGTATCAAGGATGATTTGGCCAAGAACAAACCTTGTCTCACGCATTTGTCCTTTCCCAAGCAGAGTATAATCTATTTTGAAACTATTCCTCCTGGTTTTAAGAGACGTAACATCTTCCACAAGAATGTCAAAAATTACTTCAACGCCCTTCCCCATTTTCTTCGATACAAATACCTGAATATAAAATATCTCATTAAATAGTCAAACAATCTCTACAATAATATTATAGTAATTACCATCACAGGCTTAGTAACCCATAAAAAATTTCTCCAGGAAATTAACAATTGTTAGATTCTGTTTGCTGTTCTCCTACTTTCCTCACGGCAAGAAGAAAAATCATGACAAAATAGATACTGTCGGCAGAGACAGGAGCTTCCGCTAAATCCCCATCTCTTTAATATAAGAGCTGAAGTGATTTCCCAATGAATATATTTCAGCCTTTTAGCTGTGAAGGGAAAGAGCGTTAATTTTATTCCAAGTGCAACTAGTCCAAACTTCCTGGAAAAGTTAAATGAAAGCATTCATGTCGTAACCAGATAAAGAACACTCTTCCACGAGGCCTAGAAATATGAGGTCCTCTTAATTGCAGGAAACTCAATTCTTTTACTCCAAAGACAAATTTTATAGAAAACCGGGGGAATCAGCTCCCCATGAATGTAAAAAACTAGCTTTCCTAAACCAAAAGATGGTCTGATCACTCATACCCTCCAAATTAATACTACTTCAGAACCTATGTAGGCAGCATGGTTTATATCATTTTAAGCACTGTTTTTCAGTGCAATACATCAGCTTCAAAAAGGAAAACAGTGCAATACATCAGCTTCAAAAAGGTTATAAACGTGTAGCCCTCAAGGTATAAACAAATAAGGTAATTGTATGGAAAATAAGAACTAACAAATAAGGTAATTGTATGGAAAATAAGGCTAACTGTTTCGAGTTTATCTCTTGGGAAGTCGTCCAAACACCCGCCTCCAGATTCTGCAATCTGGGATCTTACCATTAAATTATGACCAAGTGTAATATGGATTAGCAAAGAGATTTCACCAAGAAATTAGAACTCAATTGCGTTTCAAGTCATTCTGTCCATCATACCTGCTAATAGATAGAAACTAACAGAGAATGTTCTTCACAAACTCCGAGATTCCTATAACTAGCTAATTCTCCCTGTCCCATTTTATATGACATGGTCCACTTTTGAGAGGAAAATAGGTTAGTTTTATTTTTTAAAAGCTCACTTGTACTTTTTCAACAAACAACAACAACGGCCCAGTTTAATCCCACAATTTCAACAAACAAATTGTCAAATTGTGAAATTAGACTTTGATTAAATTAATTTTCCAGTATATTCAGAAGATGACTAAATCAGTGCCCACTTTCAGAAGAAAAATGGTCAATTTGATTCTCAGGTGAAAAAGCTGCATCAAATGGACATACTACTTTTTTCACATTACTTACTCCAAAGCGCGACAAGGGTACAGAACACATATATGGAGTGCTCAATAAAATAATATTTAACAAAACAGCTAGGCCAGCTCGGTTTAACAAGTTGCCTCAAACTAGATCTAGAAACCAAAGTAGGTATACTCACCAAACCAGAGCATGGGGAACCTGGAAACTTGGACATTGCGTCCCGGAGGCTGTCCTTATCAGTCAAAATGTCTAAAGAATTTTTCACTAGCACTGCTAGCTCTGTAACTCTATCCGCAAGCTCATCATCTGATGTGGAGGAGCCTTGAGAATCTGAAATTTCAGGTGCATAAATAGCTGCAGCATCAGAATGTCTTTTAGCAAATTTAACACCTTCCTTCCAATTTCCATGGTACAACACAGAAGCAAACGTCAGGACAACAAATGCCTGTTGAGGTTTAGTGATTAATGCCAGATGAAATGCCAAAAGTGCAACCCTGCGCACATACATCAATCAAAAAGAAAAATATTGTCAAGAATACTAGTCACTACAAGCCAATTTCTCGAAACTAGCTCAAGCCTGAGTCATCTAATAGACTTCCAAAAGGTGATAACACAATGATCTGAGAAACAGTAGAAATCCACCAGTTTGATTGCAGAAAGCCAGATTATGATTTATGAGCTGCTATGCTGATAGTGAACTATTTATTGTAACATGACTCCCCAGGTTTCATACAGCTGAATGTAGTCAACATGCACTATAGAACCATGAAATACTCCACGCTGAAAATTATAATTAAGCAATTGACAATAATGGTCATGCCATTACCTTCGCTCTGCTTACATCTACCATCATACTCCCTACGTGCTGAACATACACTGAACATACACGAAGAGATTCTTCAACACTTAAGATGTCCACAATGCTCCTAAAACAATTTAAAAGCAAAAATTCTAAATGCAAAAAATAGAGTAGAAGTACCAATCTAAGCGGCACAAGAAAGGTTACTATTCGTTTAAGTAATGAAGCTTATTCATAGTGATGATCCCAACTTAGGTTTTTCATATCATGAAAATGCAGCACGATATTCGACAAGGAGGGTCCAGAATGTGAACACAAAGTATAAAAACAAAATGAAGATAGCTCAATTTCTGTTTCCGGTGCTGCAGTTCTTTCCTATGGATTTGCTTGTTGAACTAGTATGACAATTTAGGTTATCAGTCCCTCCCTCCTTCCCTCTCTTTCTTTTTATATTTATAAGCCAGCAAGGTGAAAACTTGATTAGGGTGTTTATCTTCGCTTGTGTGGTTTTTATTTTCCAGAAGCAGAACAAAAATGCAATCCCATACTATTTTCTTTGCCTTGTTACCATGTCATCACTGGATTCAGTGTGAATTTTCTTAGCATGTGTGAGTGAAACGCAAGTTCCTAAAACCAGAAGAGATATTTCCAGTTTTGCCAATGCTTATAAACAAACAAACAAAAAAGTTACAGCTGGCCTTGTTACCATGTTCATCACTGGATTCAGTGTGAATTTTCTTAGCATGTGTGAGCGAAACGCAAGTTCCTAAAACCACTGGGTGCAAACAATTTCTGAGGGCCATCGGACTGGGTAAAACCTGAATTAACCGCGGTGCACTTGCGGGAAACTCCTTGCCGAGGGCCTGTGCACCCCCGGGAATAGTCGGGGCTCGAAGAGACTCGGACACCCGGTGCAAATCAAAAAAACAGAAGAGGTATTTCCAGTAGGGGTGGGCATAAAATCTGAAAAACCGAATTCCGAACCGGACCGAAATAATTCAGTATTTCGGTTTCACTTTTTTCGGTATTTCGGTTCAATTCGGTACTAAATTTTCTGTATTTCGATATTAACGGTACGGTCCTCGATATTAGGATCTTGACAATTCAGTATACCGAAATACCGAGTTTTTAAAGATCATGTAGGACCTATACACTGCCCAGCCCAAGTGCCCGACCCAAAATTTTAATTCTCTAGGAGCTCAACCCAATAAGACTACTAGGCCTCTTTCCCTCTTTCACTTTCTTACCCTCTTACCCAGACCCCAGTTACCCTAGTTTCACACTTTCAGTCTTTCACTTTCACTTGCAATTGGTAATTAGAAACCTATACTGAAGACTGAAGAGATCGGCTGACGGCTGTGACCTGTGAGAGAACTCAGAGAAGTGAGAACTGAGAAACAATCTTCAATCTTCAACTTCAACAGGTTCGTAACTTTTACCCACATGTTGAAACAATCTCTTGAGAGGGAATTTTGTAATCAAGAGACAGTTTTCCTCTTCCTCCTGTGTTTTCTGCTCATTCCCAGTTCATCCATTTCAAGATTTATCCTCTGGTTTCTTTACATTAAACTTGGCCATTTTCAGAGAAAAAATTTGCAGCCAAGAACACGTTTGTAGACTGATTGGCATGTAGACTGATCAGCTGTGCAATGGAAAAGAATAGAGTTTCTCTTCTCTGTATCATTCCAATCCAAAGGATACGTTTGAGTTTCTCTTCTGCTCATCTTTTTTAAGCTCCTTGGCTAAACATTACTCTCAACAAAAGGAATGAGCTGGAGAACTTTCAAGACCAAGGGAGAGATTAACGGAATTACATATTGTCCCGTCCAGTTTTTCTGTGGGAATTGTCGTGTGGGTGCAGGGCCATTTATATGATAGATAACAAAAGAAATGAAGCAATGCCTATGACATTATACAAACAAAATCAATGCAGCGTTTCAATTCTAGCAAATACAATTTGTTAGTCAATGGCTTGAACGATCAATTAAACCTCATAGTACTCGCAATCTAACAATTCATGAGCAACTTCTTGCAAAGAGAACTCCAAAATCCTAAGCAGTAAGCATAGAGGGTTGCAGTAGCCACTGTAAGAATAATTCACTGTGATAAAGTTTAGCGATTATTGTCACTCGTTAGTGTTGCTTATTTAGCGAATATTAAACCAAAACCGTACCGAACCAAAATAAGAAATATCGAACCGTCCCGGAATACTTTGGTACGGTATTTGGTATACACAATTGATAAACCGAATACCGAAATACCGAATCGAAATTCTTAAATACCGAACCGAAATACCGAATGCCCACCCCTAATTTCCAGTTTTGCCAATGCTTATAAACAAAAACACATTACAGCTGGCCTCTGATTGATGAGAAACCTTAAACAAGGGAGATCTTAAACCAAACAAAACTTACATCACAAATGAAAGATATAAAGGTAGTAGACATAGGACAACATCCCAAATGAAAGATTAAAAACTTGTTTACTTCAAAGCATAAAAAGAAATCAAAAGTTAACTCCAAATATTCAACCCTAAGCTATAATAACACAGAACCTTTAGTAGTCAAACAATGATATCAACTGCCAACATCAACACTTGGGACTAAGGAAAAAGAATAGTTCTCTCATAAAGCTAGTAGGTATGAATGTTGATAGAACAAGATAGAAATAATAAAGGCATAAAACAGAGGGGTCTAAAACCACGGAAGAACGACTCATATATGAATAAAGTTCTCGAAGTGTCAGTAAGCACTACAAGAATAATAGCCAAAGATAACGACCATCTCTTTTGGAAGAAAGTGATACACAAGGAACTGAGATAACACTAATGACGAAAGAAAAAAATCCTTCAGAGAACCATATTTCTGAAAGTGATGTCAAATAAAATGGAAAACATTCAACTCGTACAAGAGAGCTGCTGCAGTATATGGACTATCGTTGCAGGCGCAGATAATTGCAATAATCATTGGAGGGGTGATAAAAAAACACCCACCAAAAGAAAAGAACCAAAAGATATCAATTAACAAGGTCAGATCACATTCTTTAATTCAATGAACATATGAAGTCACACGAAATATCTATCATCGATGTTGTCTAGAAGCTACTGAACTTACCACAAACTATCATGAGAAGGTCGACCACAGGTGACTAATTGATCCAAACTGGAAAATAGTTTCTGCAAAATGTTCAGACCAATAAATTCAATGCGTGAAACACTACTGAAAACTGAACAAAACATGCATAAGGTGAAAAGACAAATATGCCCAGACACAAGTGTGTGCATGCGCTCACATGGGAAAAAATCTCAGGAGGATGCATGTGAACAAGCACTCTAGAGAAAATACATAGACAGCATTGGAAGAGTTGACATCAGTAAGTGAGGAAGCACATAGAAGGAACTATACAATTTTGTAGAGTAAAAAAACAACACAAGATAGGAAGATCATACCATCAGCATAGCAGAACTTTCACCCAATTGTTTGTTAGACTGTTGAGTAAGGTGCGCTGCCTGTAAATGACACATTTACTCAAGTATAAGCTTACTATCCTGAACCAAAAAGCCATAGAATTCACATCAAACCAAAATGAGATGGAACAATATGACATACATGAAATGGTAGTAGCATGTCAAGGATGTTGTATCTCTGAAGTAAAGAAAGAGAAGGCTCTGCAGCTCCATAAGACAGCATATAGTTGACTTCCATCATTAGTCTAGACTGCACAAGAAAAAATTAAGGCCATGCAGAGAAAAACTATTAACCATGAAGCAGTTTTGTAGAGAGATTCCTTTGTGGTTAGGAACCGTTTTTAGCATCACGGATATCAAGCAATGAGAAGAAGGATGATAGCATAGAGAAAACTAACAATGGGAGGGGTAAAAGAACAAACAGAAGTTATGAAATAAGTTAATGCTTGTTTTCATAGAATTCATCGTTCATACCTTGTCCAATTTCATTATGGACGATGAGAGTTTGTGCATAGCATTTTCAATATCCTTTGAAAAGGACAACTTAAGGCGAGCAGCCAGTCTCAAGCCGCGCAGCATCCTCGCTGAGGAGAAAGAAAATCCAGAATCAGTTTCATCAAAATTTAAAAAAGAAAGGCATTAGGGTTAAACTCATGTACCCCTATTAAATTTTTCAATTCAACAGTCCTCCGACCTCCCCCAACTTTTGGAAATACTTACTCTAACTAGTAAACCACTGAAAACACTTTTTGCATTGGCCTTACATACGAATGTTCACTTAAGTACATAAAGAATATTCTTTTTCAAGTGATGGATTGAAGAATATGACGTTTTCCATAAAAACTTGTCCCTCAAAAACTTCAACTCTTCTTGCTACCTCCAAGTTTAGGCAGAATGCCATGTTCCACCTCCCCCAACCCACATGCAGAGTATAGCAATCCACCTGGGGAATATTATCGCACGCATCTTCAAGCACAACTCTCCCCTTTCTCACCAGCACAGTATTGGCACTCTTCCCCTCACAAGCACCAAAGCCGATCTTTCTCTCTGTGAAACAACAAGCCCCTTTCCAAATATCCTTGTTCCTCATTCCTCCTGGGGCACCTAAACACCCTACTCTCATTCCCCTTCAACAACATGTTACCCCCTCACTTCAGACCCAATCCCAATAAGAATGACCCCTCCCCTTGTCTAAAAACCTAACAACAGCTACCACAAAGCCCAACTTCATCTCCACACAATCACCTTAAATTCAATTAGAACCCATGGCGACAAGCTACTTGGCATTTAACGTATAGTCTATATAATAGTACAATCCGTACTAAAGATTTAATACTGAGTGATCCTTCCGTTCACAAACAAGTTATGCAAGAGCTATAATATAAAAGATTTGTAACATAATGAATAATAACTGTTGAGTTATTTAGGGCATTATCTATTTTTGGTGGGGCATTTCGATTGTTGTATTAAAAACTGGACATACCATGTACAATCAAAAACATGTACTCCCTCCGTTTCAATTTATGTGAACCTATTTCCTTTTTGGTCCGTGCCAAAAAGAACGACCCCTTTCCTTATTTGGAAACAATTTACCTTTATGCAATGATTTATAGTCACACAAAATATATGTGCCTCATTTTAAACCACAAGTTCAAAAGTCTTCTTTCTTTTCTTAAACTCCGTGCCCAGTCAAATGGGTTCACATAAATTGAAACGGAGGGAGTATTAGATTTTAAACCGAGTAAAAAAAATCCGGAAATAACTTTTTTTTATAAATCTGGTAATATTCGGCTTATATTTCTTTGTCATCTTGAAGAACTATACATCAAGTTATCAACAACTAGAACTCAAAGCGCAGACTAGTTGAGGCCGGCTACATAAACAAAATACAGAAGGATCAATATCAAAGTAGAATGCTTGAAATATAGTTCTAATTCTCAAGTTAAGGCAAATCTCTAGAATAGTTGCACCTACCACAATCCTGTTCAAATGACAAGTGTGCTGGTATTAAAGTCCTTAACTGCATAAATATGACAAAAAGACTTCGTAAATTCCTAAAACATCAAAAGGTTGGACCTTTACATATTTGTAAATTAATTTCACCTGTAAGGATTTTAAGTCCACCATTGCATCGGCATAATCGTAGATTCTATTCACGGATGGATCGAAAAATAAACTGTTTCCACAAATTTTACAAACACAAAAAATGAGTTCATTACCACCACAATAAATTGCTTCCACAATTTTATACGCACACACACAAAACAAAACAAAATAAAGCAGCACCACAAATTTAACAAATTAAGAGATCCGATCAACCACCAAAAGAATCAAGAAAGTATGTAGAAACAAGCAAAAAACTATAGACTTTTGAACTGCAGACAAAGCATGTATAAACTGTATTTCTTCCAAAGTCATCTATAATATGTTAAATGCATATGCCCATTGATAACTTTGTAAATAACAAATTAATAATAAGCCTGAGGCAAATTAGTAAGGATACTCGTATTAAAAATTGATGTCACTACTTTATCTACTAATATAGAGGGTAAGTGATACAAGAATCCTTTCTTCTATTAAGTGGAGTCATAAAAAAATGATAGTCTAATAAGTAGAGTCATATTAAGACCAAAAGAATTGTCTAACTAAACTATACAAACTGGTAGAATGCTCTAATACAACATTACCAATTGACATATCACTAAGGGGTCGTTTGGCAGGAGGTATTAGAAAAAACAATGCAAGCATTAGCTTTGTGCATTACTAATCCCTTGTTTGGTACATTTTTCAACATATATATAACTAATACAAGTATTATCCTATGTATGACTAATACATAGCAAACCATGGTATTAGCAATGCAAGAGTTTTTAATACTTGCATAAACATGGTTAAAGACATAATTGCCCCTCAAATCCCTCAAAACCTATTCCAAATACTTTCCGCTATATTTTGTATATTTTTATATTGTGATTTTAATTAATTTCTCCCCTTTAGCATTCTATTATAATCAAAACAAATTCATATTTAATACTAATTTTGGTTTTGAATTCATTCAAAGTATAAAGTGGAGTTTTCTTTATTTGTTAAAAATCTACCCATTTTTTTAATAATTGATCTTTTGTATTATATGTCACATCAATTAAATTTTTCTTCTCTTTTAACTTTAATATTTCAATTAGTTTTCTCTTTTAATTTTGTTCCCTGTAAAAAAAAGTTGGCTTTAGAGAGAAAAAAGAATGTGAGGGTAATAAAACTGTTGCATTAAAAATAGTGTACAAAGTTAAAGAATGTGGAGGGTATTTTTGTAAACAACCAATTTTTTAGAAATTAAGCAATGCTTTAATACACCAAACCAAACAGTAGATAAGAAATAATTTCAGCATAACTAATCTCAGCATTACTAATACACCCTATTCAATATTATTCTTATATCTCCTACCAAACGCCCCCAAACAGTTAAGAGGCAACAATACATGAGGAGGTCCATAAGGATTTAAGAGAAGGCACTTAGAGGGGCCACTACAACAACTCATAGAGTTGGACAGGTATTTGTTTTTGTGAAAGAAGTTGAGCATCCAACCAAAACCTTAAGGCAATGAGTGGAGTAGAAAGGAAAATTATTTTGCCTGTTATTCAATATAAACATATACAAGAAGATTTACTGACGAAAGTTCAAAGCCTTCATAAACCTCTTGGAAGTCCCTACACAGGACAATTATACAACTCAACATCCTCATGCATGTATAACTTGAATTTGTGGCCACACGTGAACTTGATGCAAATTTACAAGTGTCAGAATGAACTTACCAAATGTTGACTCTAATAACCCGTGAAACAATTGAGCATTCAACCTAAAACCTTAAGCCAATTAGTGGTCCAATACCTTTATCAACGCCTTTGAAAGGCCTTACAAAACTCATGCAGAACAGGTTTTAACTTAACAACTTTTTGAGCAACTTTTTCCCAGTTTGATGTAAAAAACAAAATATTTGTTTTCCATGCTTTCATGTGATTCTTCTTGCCAATGCAAATGTCGTGCTATCCATCCCAAGGAGAGTAATGGAAAGCAAGTGGTTATTATGAGAGTAGGAAACAAATGAAAACTCCAAGAGATCAAGGTTAACATGCAAACAGTCCCTCCAATAATACTGATCCTTAATAGTTCAATCAGAATAGAGAATTGCGGAAAGTTTCTGACCAGTTCTGAGAACTAAAACAATCCTCTTGCAACTACCTCCATTGCTTACGGGAAAACAATGGAGCTCTCTTTCTTCCTCGTGCGGGTTTTTGTTTTTAAAAACCGTTTCTTTTGGCGGTTCAAAAATACATTTTAAAGAAAATAAAGATTTTTGGCGATTTTAATCTATTAATTTTGCCTACAGTGCAACTGTTTCCTAAATAAAACTCAAAAACACATTGATTTCCAAATATCAAAACCAAATCAACAACAGACTTGCTTTCAGAATAACAACGCCGCCTACTATGTTCAGCTTTTCATCTTTTCTTTCTTTCTATGCACTGATCCAAATGATAAGATCAAACTGACAGAATCAACTCAACCAGTAATCTAGTATAGCTACAAGACCTTTTTTAACAATTTGCGTGGCTGCACCTATAACTAAACCATTTACTAGGCCAACGATTTCTCATACTTCATTACCTCTACTTTTCAAGTTCTAAGAAAGTGACCAATAGAAACTTCCAACTTCTTAATTGCAGCTCTACACACGGCAATGCTTTTTCTATCTCAGCCAATTTCCCATCCAAAAGGATGTGGACAAAATTTGATGATTCATCCATAAGTAGATCTTCAATTGAATTATGATGTCATCAAAGACTTGACACAGGGAATCAAACACGAGAACATTGTAGCACCACCTCCCAAGGATCCCACAAGGTGGAAAACGCAGTTGTTGCACTACCTTTCACTTTTATAACTTGTCTGTTGCTAAAGATGAAGGTTATGATTCTACAACACAAATAGGCGCCATATTGGGTTTCTAGATATTCACTGAGGACCACAACAGGGAGAAATCAAGCATGGCATTGCACCACATGCCTCTAAGTGACTGCCACCTCTATACCACACTACAATCCTCCATTTTTTGTCAAGACCTTTGCTCACTAATATTTCTGCAATTATATTTTTTCCATTATTTTCTGAGCGTAGATCAGCACCAGCTAATCAAATAAAATGTAAATGTGTGATTAAAACAACAATTAGGTGTTATGAGTTTAAATTTTTCAGCTTTCCTTTGGCTGTCTCCAACTCTCCATAGATATTCACTTTCGGTTGGCAGAATGGGAAGGAGAACAGGCTTTTTCGAAACCAAAACAAACTTGAGTCCAGCAGTAGAACAAAACAACCTATGAAGCCTTCCGGAGCATCCCTTCTCTGGGAATAATTTAAAGGAAACAAAATAAAGAGATACCTGTTAACAGTGAAGTCTCGGTGCATGGAATTCTTCCAGAGAATGAAGTCTTTTTTATAAAATCCCTTTGGCATTTTAGGAATGAAAAGTTCCTCTCTTTTTCCGGTTTGCTTTGCCACGGTATCAAAACTTGACACCTGAGAGACGGAAACCCAAATTCTTCATTAGTTATAGTTGTATAGTGTCTGAAAGATGATAGCCAACATATCTAGGCATCTAGGAGAAAAGGATTTCAGACCTATTACCTATCCAATATAAGTTTAAAAGGAGGTCAGACACCAACGGAAGTTCTTCAATAGGTGTTCTCCTTTTCTTAAGCAGTGTACAATATATTTTGATGAAAACAGTAAACCTATCAATTTGAATCGCAAGACTCAACCACTTGTCACTTCCCAAAGCCCTTTAGTGATTTTCATATTATTAAAAAAAAGAAAGATAAAGTATACAACTGTGAAACAGACCATGCCCATGCAAAAAGAAATAGAAGTATAGAATATGCAACAGATCTATAGGATAAAGCTGCACCAACCTCCACGACAGAACCTTTGACATGTACTCTACATATTGGAAACCGTCGTCCAACAATTTCAGCACGATCAAAATGCCTTCTTATCTATGTCAAATGGAACACGACATAAATATCAAATCATGCTGACGAGTAGTTGAAAGAAAACATGACTGGCTCATAATTAGGATAATGTTTTGAATGTATCTAGGACCTGTGAAAGCCTTGCAGTTGTGATTACATCAAAATCTTTTGGTATTCTATTGAGAATTAGATCTCTGACACATCCACCAACCAAGTATGCTTCAAAACCTGTATATTACAACTTTTTGTCAAATGCTAATCTTCACACAGTGAGATGGAAAACTGAAGTATCTCTATGATCTCATATATATATATATATGTGTGTGTGTGTGTGTGTGTGTGATCACACATACACACACACATATATATATATACACACACACATAACAAACACACATGCAGACTAGGTAGCACCAAGACAATGGTTAAAAGATTTCCTGAAGCCACAAGAAAAATGAAATCAATCTAGTATCTTTTTTTTTTTTTTTGGATAAGTGAAATCAAACTAGTATCTTATTTTGTGGCTCCTTATCCATGCAAACTACAATTTATTGGGAGCTTATATAGTGGCTATCTTTAACCCAATATCTCATTTGTAATTCTAAAGTGTACCAATAAGATTTCCAGAATCTGAAATAGGTTTGAACGTTATGATTCTTCCCAAAAGGGACAACAAAATCCTTTGGGACTTGATCCCAGATATCCTCCCAACTAAATATTTATATGTTTGTAGATGACGGAATTCGTACTGTTGTTAACAAAAGCACCGGGCTTCATATCTTGAGTGTGACTCTGTGTTCATGAAGAAGCTTCTACACAGAGTAAAATAACTAGTATCATCAAAATGGACAGGTGTGATATTGATGGAATGAATCCTATATGTAGTGCTAATGTTTAAAGATGAATAATAGGCTAGTACCTCTTGGTACTTTATTTTTAATTAATTTACCTTACTTTACTTAAAAAATGAAGAATAATAGACTAGCTAGTATTTGACTTATCAAAAAATAAACTAGCTAGTATTTGCACATTAGTACTCTTACCATATTGTATTATTAATAGATGATGTACTTCCACTGTCAAGTCAAAGACTCAAAGAATCGAATCAAATGACTTCATTTCCGCCTTCCTGGATTCCAACTCTGAAATTAATCGTAAATCAGTGCCTTCGTGAAGAACTTGATTGGCTTTGGGAAGCTGTGAGATTTTATATTTTCTACCCTTTACCAGTCATGTGCCACATGTTTTGTTCAAATAGGTCTGGTGTAAACTACAACCCCAGAAGTAGTAGCTTTTATCTTTACTTGCCAGTTTTGGAGAGCTTTTAAAATATTCTGGATGAAATTCGGGAACACCAACTTAGGAGTCATGGATTTTATGGAAATACATTAAGACACTTCAGCAATATTCAGATTTTATCTATGAGAGTTGTACGGCCCACCTTGCCCCAACATCGACTAATCCACCAAGCAATATTCAGATATAAGGGGATAAGTGGTTTCAATTCTTGATCATACACACCACTCGGTGTCATAATTGCTTTTATCGAGAGAGTGGAAAAATAAGGAAAATCTGTATTTATGCATCCAAAATTCACATTGTTTGGGGCGAGGAGGTAAATTTCTAAATTTGTTATTGATTTTATTTTTATTAGCTTCAAGAATATATTTAACTCCAAATACCACAATAAAGGCAGATTTTGTCCATTCACACTTCTTATTTTTATGTTTCATAAGTGAACTGTCATTACCTTTTCTTTTTCCTTTCTTAAGCGAATTAATAATGTTGAAGTCCTGCAGTTCTGTGAACACAACTGAGAAATCTAGAAAAAGAACTAAGCACCATTTGAGCAATTAAGTATCACCTTGACTTTGGAGAACCTTCAGCACAATCCACGGAGATGCTGGTATCCTTGAGCTACTTATCCCAAAGTTCCTTGAGTCAAGCTTCCTCCACTTTGAGAAGTCAATTTCACCTGCATCATCATCACAAATCATAGGGTTACTCCTAATTACATAAAATAACATTCTTCTTAATTCTGAACCATCATGTCTCCTAATGCAATAAAACAAAAGTACCTACTCTTATATGCGTTGCTCATTAGAAAATTGGACTTAACGGGGCACGTGCTTGCTAACACTAATTTGTAAGGAATTTACTTCAAATTCTTGGTGGGACACATCAACTTAATAATGTTTTGAATAACATCTCAAGCATTTAATGATTCATTTTTCCCAGAACAGTCAAGAAGCTAATCAGCACGTCATCAGAAATAACATGTTCCATTCATGCCACACAAGTAACCAGAATCATCCTATACAATGACAAACATATAGAAAGCATTTTTTCCTTTCATTGACAACAAGTAAGAAGCAGTATTTACCTGTCTCGACCACAGAGTCAGAACCCATATCAGCAGGGTGCCGTCTCCGACGTCTATCTTGAGAAAACGTGTGCTTATATTTCTGGAACACAGCAAGTTATACAAGAATGTTATAAACTGTTCGACAATTTGCCTGAATGAAACAATATAGACGGTGGATGCACAAGTTAATAAAGCTAAGCACCTGAAACGCAAGAAAGGCCTTGAAGCGCGACAGCAAGGAATTGCCTTTGGTTTGTTGGGTTAGCGTGGCCATGAATTTTACATTTTTAGGAGCATTGTTGCTATTTGAGCGCGGGATCAAGAAAGCCGCACCTCTTTTGGCTCTTTTTATAGTCGTCGGTTAGATGTCTGGTGCCAACAACAAAACCAACGTTTGCCGGCTTGATTTAGGTCACGGTCGAGTCACCGGTACGATTTTGGTACTTGTATTTTGGGCTTCAAACGTTTTAACAAATGGATTTTTTTATTTTTATACATTATTTAAAACTTTATCGCCCTAAATGTTTATGTTTACTAAATTATCCTACTTTTACAAATTTTATTTACAAAATATATACATTCTACCTTAAAAGACTCTCAATCGATTATTAGTGTTTTCAATCAAGGTATTTAGTTATACCCTTTACCTTTTTTTCTCTTCTTCTCTTTTAATATCTTCGTCAGACTTCTTCCTTCTCCTTTTGTATAAATCATATTAATGTTTTTGTTTGGACTCAATCAATTTAATGCTTTTGTTCCCTCACTTCTGGCTTTTTGTGCTAAACTTCTCTCCTCTTGCAGAGGCTTCACATGCTATGCTTATCTTCTCTGCTCTCATTTCGGAATATATATACTGTAATATTTTTCTCTCTCTTTATGTATGAGTAAGTTTGTAATATATATATATATATAAAAGCAAAGTTTAATTAATAAAAGTGGTAATTTAGTAAAGATTATTAGCAGAACCAATGATTTAATTCAAACTTCTACTAGTGAATAGTACTGACATTTCTTGAGAAGCCTATTTTCAGGTAAATTTTTAAGTTGCTGATCCAACTATTGGATTAACCGTAATTAAGTATCTTTTGGGATATGAAGGAATTTTCCTTTTTTTTTCTCCTCTTCTCTTTCCATATTTTTCAACCGCCTTAAAATATAGTAATCTTCCTATACGATCCAGTTATATACATTACTTATTAGCTCACAGTTTACTCATTTCTTCGAAATGGATGAGGATCATGTTTTTTACTCATCAGAAATCTGATTATTCAATAATTTGGCATTTATTTAAGATGAGATATACGAGTGGGGTCTTTAAACTTAGTTTCCTGAGATGTTTCTTTTCCAAGTCAAGCAGTTTTGTTCTGTCTGCAGTTTCTTTATTCGCTCATCTCGAAAGAACTCGGTACTTAATCCAATTTTTGTTGTGTGAAGCTACTATTTAATGTTCACGTTCAATCATTAGCACTTTCTTTTTGTGTCTCGGTTTGTTTGTTTGGTGGTGGTGGTTGGGCGGGGGAACCATGGTGCGATGTAGCTGAATCATTTTAAGCAAGCGGGAGTCATACTTCTATTTTCTTTTCAAAATGTTGAGGATAAGGTGTTTCCTTTTTCAGTTTATCCTGATAAATTAGGCCTTTTTTTAAAGTTATTAATATATACCTAAATAGTTAGATTTTTAAATAAAAAGGGAAAATCTATTTATATATAAAAGGAGAGGCAAAGAAAGGTTATGATGACAAGTGGCATAACATTAAATTGACAAGTGTCTAAATTTAGGACAACTCTTCAACTTTGTTGGAATTTAAATTATTTTAAAAATCTGCCAGTGAAAACAAACAAAAAATTATAGCTCCCTCCACGTACATTTGTTTGGTATTTTTGAATTTATTTATTAAATTTGGGTAATAAAAATAATAATTAATTCCTCTCACGTTGGGATTAGGCCTTCTATTTATCTTCACGTTAGATTAGGCCTTTTTTTAAAGTTATTAATATATACCTAAATAGTTAGATTTTTAAATTTATACAATAAAAAGGGAAAAACTATTTATATATAAAAGGAGAGGCAAAGAAAGGTTATGATGACAAGTGGCATAATATTAAATTGACAAGTGTTGAAATTTAGGACAATTCTCCAACTTTGTTGGAATTTAAATTATTTTAAAAATCTGCCAGTTAAAACGAACAAAAAAATTATAGTTCCCTCCATGTACATTTGTTTGGTATTTTTGAATTTATTTATTAAATTTGGGTAATAAAAATAATAATTAATTCCTCTCACATTGGGATTAGGTCTTCTATTTATCTTCACGTTAGATTAGGCCTTTTTTTAAAGTTATTAAATTATACCTAAATAGTTAGATTTTTAAATTTGTACAATAAAAAGGAAATATCTATTTATATATAAAAGGAGAGGCAAAGAAAGATTATTATGACAAGTGGTATAACATTAAATTTACAAGTGTCTAAATTTAGGACAATTCTCCAATTTTGTTGGAATTTAAATTATTTTAAAAATCTGCCAATTAAAACAAACAAAAAAATTATAGTTCCCTCCACGTGCATTTGTTTGGTATTTTTGAATTTATTTATTAAATTTTGGGTAATAAAAATAATAATTAATTCCTCTAACGTTGGGATTAGGCCTTCTATTTATCTTCACGTTAGTTTAGGCCTTTTTTTTAAAGTTATTAATATATACCTAAATAGTTAGATTTTTAAATTTGTACAATAAAAAGAGAAAATCTATTTATATATAAAAGGAGAGGCAAAGAAAGGTTATGATGACAAGTGGTATAACATTAAATTGACAAGTATCTAAATTTAGGACAATTATCCAACTTTGTTGGAATTAAATTATTTTAAAAATCTGCTAGTTAAAACAAACAAAAAAATTATAGTTCCCTCCACGTACATTTGTTTGGTATTTTTGAATTTATTTATTAAATTTGGGTAATAAAAATAATAATTAATTCCTCTCACGTTGGGATTAGGCCTTCTATTTATCTTCATGTTAGATTAGGCCTTTTTCTAAAGTTATTAATATATACCTAAATAGTTAGATTTTTAAATTTGTACAATAAAAAGAGAAAAAAGAAGAAAAGAAAAACCCACAATCCCAAACGTGGGCTTCATCAACAATCCTAACCTAACTGCTTTTTATCTACAACAACCATAACTGCTTTGAATCTACAGTAATTAGTGCTTTATGTGATTTATTCTTTCCTTTTCTATTCCTTGTTCTCTGCTAACTATAGTATTCCCTAAGTTGATTCAACAATAGTATGTTGTTTCTCTTATTTTAAGTTTGTAAAGTGTGATGACCTTTTGTTTTAAAACGAATTTTCCGTGTTCTGAGGCCTTAAAAACCTCATTTAGAATCACCTCGATTTACGTGCGCAGTCTGGGCGCGTAGCCGAAAAGTTTAAATATGATAATCTGTGGAAAACGATAAATTTTGATTATAAAATGAGCTAATTTGATTTCGGTCAACGTTTTGGGTAAATAGACCCGGACCCATGATTTGACGGTCCCGGAGGGTCCGTAGGAAAATATGGGACTTGGGCGTATGCCCGGAATCGAATTCCGAGGTCCCAAGCCCGAGAAATGAAATTTTAAAGGAAATTATTTTTTGGAATTGTTTAAAGAAATTTGAAATGAAATTTGATTAAAACATGTTAGTATCGAGCCCGTATTTTGGTTTCGGCGCCGGGTACAGGTCTTATATATGATTTAAGATGTTTCTGTGAAATTTTATGAAAAACGGATGTCATGTGACGTGATTCGGTCTTAAATCGCAAAATTTATGTTTAAAGAAGTTTTGAGAAAGTTTCATTGATCTCGAGACTTAATTTGATGTTCATGATGTTATTTTGATGATTTGATTGCACGAGTAGGTCCATATGATGATTTTGAGTTAGTATGCACACTTGGTTTGGAGTTCCGAGGGCTCGGGTGAGTTTCTGGTAGGTTTGGGATGTTTTAGACTTAAAACCAGAAGTTGCAGGTCTCTGAACCCGCCAGTGCGGTCCGCACAAAATCATGTGCGACTGTGGAAGGGGGCCAGTGCGGTCCGCGATCGATTTCGTGCGGTGCGCGGTGGAGGCCTGTGCGGCCGCAGTCCATTTCGTGCGGTCCGCACAGGGCAGTAGACCGCAGTACCTCAGGAAGGCCTGTGCGGCCCTCAGTCCATTTTGTGCGGTCCGCACAAGGAGTCTGAGAGGGGTATAAATAGACGAGATTTTCACTTATTTTGCATTTTTTCAAAAACCCCAAAAACATAAGAGGCGATTTTTCAAACAACCTTTCTTCTCCAAATCAATTGTAAGTCATTTTTATCTAGTTTTCTTTAATCATTAACATTTTTTACATGATTTTAACTTCAAATCAATTATTTTCATGGGGGGATTGGGTGTTTTGGGATAGAACCTAGTTTTTTCAAAAATCGGGGATTTAGACCTCGATTTGAGGTCCGATTTCAAAACAAATTACATATTTGAGCTCGTAGGGGAATGGGTAATCGGGTTTTGATTCGAACCTTGGGTTTTGACCACGTGGGCCCGGGGGCGATTTTGACTTTTAGGTAAAACTTTGGAAAACTCATTTTCATGCATTCAAATTGATTCATCTAGCATTTATTGATGTAATTAAGTAACTTGTGGCTAGATACGAGCGAATTGGTGGTGGAATCAATGGGAAAAGCTATAATTGAATCTTGAGTTGTGTCCGGCATCGAGGTAAGTGTTTGGTCTAACCTTAGCTTGATGGATTAGGAGTTGAGTCTTATTTGCTACGTGATAATTATTGAGTATGGCGTATAGGCATGGTGACGAGTATCTATACGTTGGTGTCTAGCATGACTGTGAGTCTTTAAATTTTAAAGATCTTGATTTCATTGTATCTTTCATACCTTGGTGATGATTTCTAATTGTTATGGAGAGTTTGTGGAAGGAATTGTAACCTTGAACATCGAGGAGCATTAGCTCAAGTTATATTATGAATTGTGAAAGTATATGAGATGATTGAACCCTTTGGAGCATTGGCTCAAGTTATATTATGAATTGTGAAAGTATATGAGATGATTGAACCCTTTGGAGCATTGGCTCAAGTGGTAAAGTGAGTTATGAAATAAAAGTGAAAGAAAGAGAAAGAGTTATTAAATTGTCCCCTTGCCGGGATATTGTTGCTTTGTTGATTATCTCTCTTGCCGGGATGTTGAGATTATTGATGTTGTTCCCTTGACGGGATTTAATTGTTTAACTGTTGTTCCCTTGACGGGATCTCTATTACTATTTTGTTTATTCCCTTGCCCCTTGCTTGTGATTGTTGTTTAGGTGAGGAAGAGTGTTAAAGCACGAAGGGTGATGTCGTGCATTGTTTGCTATTGTGAAGAAAGAGTGTAAAGCACGAAGGGTGATGTCGTGTCGTACGATGTACCATTCCGTACCGATTTTCATTGAATATATGGTGAGGAAAGAGAGTAAAAGCACGAAGGGTGGTGTCGTGCACACTTTTATTATAAAATTGCTTTGGAGAGGATGAGAGTAAAAGCACGAAGGGTGATGCCGTGCAAATTGTTGATTTCTGATTCTTTGTTGATATTCGAGTTATGTGGTTTCTTTCCTTACTTGATGCTTTCTATTCGGAACTGTTATCTCCCCACAGCATATTTTTCCCTCCCACATTGACTGGTTATTTTCTGTATTTCTTTTCTGTTGTATATACACTTGAACTGCATAGGTTTATTTGGTAGTTTAGTCCTAGTTTCGTCACTACTTTGCCGAGGTTAGGCTAGACACTTACCAACATATGGGGTTGGTTGTATTGATACTACACTCTGCACTGTGTGCAGATTCAGGAGCAGCTTTCGGATAGTAGTTGGATTTCTTTCTTCAGTCCACCCAGAGACCCAAGGTAGACTGCAGGCGTCCGCAGGCCATGACGTCTCCCTCTATCTCTACTTCTTGTTTCATCCTCTCTTATTCGGAAACAGCGTACTGTTATTTCTTCAGACCTTGTATGTAGAAATCTTAGATAGTCTGTGACACTGTGACACCAGGTTTTGGGTATTTGAGGTTTTAAAAGTTGTAATAGACGTAGACTTAAGATATTTAATTGTTGACTTCTGCTAAATTATTTAAAGTTCCGCTGTTATCATGTTATCGCCTTGTGTTTGTTAAAATGAAACAATATGGAAGTGTAGCAAGTAGTTAAGGTTTGGCTTGCCTAGCTCCCATTAGTAGGCACCATCACGACCCCCGAGGTTGGAAAATTCGGGTCGTGACAAGTTGGTTTCAGGGCTCTAGGTTACATAGGTCTCACAGTTCACAGACAAGCTTAGTAGAGTCTGAGGGATCGGTACGGAGACGTTTGTATTTATCCCTCAAATGCTACAGAGTTAGGAAAAACTTCACATTTGTTCTTTCTCGTCATGCGGATTTGTTTCTCAATACTAATTGAACATCTACTCTGTTCTTTTGCAGATGGCGCGAACACGCGCTTTCTCATCCTCCGCTCAGTGCCTGAGCCCCTAGCAGTTGCTCCCACGAGGGGCAGAGGGCGAGGCCAAAGTTATGCTAGAGGCCGAGGTAGGGGCAGATCTCAGCCCCGAGCAGCAGCCCCAATGACGGAGCCTCAAGTTGATTTTGATGAGGAGGTTCCAGCTCCAGTAGTTGTGAGCACGTGATTTTTGCCTCACGAAAACTAACTCCTTCGCACCCCCTGCCGGGGGCGGAAAGAGGAGGTGTGACAGTAGTTTCGGTAGGCCCAGCTCAGGTCCTAGAGGGGTTTATTGCTACCCTAGTTCTTTAGGATGCTCTGGTCCGATTAGTGGGCCTCATGAAGAGTGTCACCGGGGCAGGCTTGCTTCCTATAGCACAAGGCATCTCTCAGGCTGGAGGAGGGCCCCAGACTCCTGCTACTCGCACTCCAGAGCAGGTAGCTCCTCAGATTCAGACTCCAGCAATTCAACTAGTTGGAGCAGTACAACCGGGTGTGGTAGCTCAGACCGGTGATGGAGCGGCTATGTCCGCCGATGCTTTGTGGAGACTGGATAGGTTCACCAAGCTCTTCACTTCTACTTTCAGCGGTGCATCTACTGAGGATCCCCAGGATTATCTAGACAGCTGCCACGAGGTTCTCAGGAACATGGGTATTGCTGAGACTTGGTGGAGGGATTATTGCTTAGCGAGACCAGCCGGATCGCCAGCCTTGACTTGGGAGCAGTTTACAGTATTATTCCTAGAGAAGTTTCTCCACATTACTCAAAGAGAGGCCTATCGGAGGTAGTTTGAGCGCCTCCAGCAGGGTTCCATGATTGTTACCCAGTATGATACCAGGTTCATCGACTTAGCTCGCCATGCTCTCATTATACTCCCAACCGAGAGAGAGAGGGTGAGGAGGTTTATTGATGGTCTTATTCAGCCGATTCGTCTTCAGATAGCTAGAGAGGCTGGGAGTGAGATTACTTTTCAGGAGGCGACCAATATGGCCCGTAGAGTTAAGATGGTTCTGTCACAGGTAGGCGGTCATGGGTCAGACAAGAGGCCCCGTCATTTAGGCCGATTCAGTGGTACCTCATCCAGAGGTCGAGATTCATATGGTAGAGTCCATCCTCCTAGACCCTTTCAGTCAGCACTCCAGGTTTCTTATGGTACTTCAGGTGGTCGTGGTCCCCAGATATAGTATCCCGATCAGCAGTCCTACAATGCACCACCCGCTCCTATCAGTGCACCACCGCTTCAAAGTTTTCGGAGTGGTCTTTCAGGTCATCATGGCCAGCAGTCTCAGCAGCCGAGGGCTAGTTACAGGTGTGGTGATCCGGGTCACATTGCCTGGTTTTGCCCTCGAGCACCGAGTAACTCTCAACATTAAGGTTCTCGTGCTATGGTACAGGTATCAGGTGTTCCACAGCCCGCCCAGCCAGCTAGAGGTGGGGTTAGAGGTGCTAGAGGTGGGGGTAGAGGTGCTAAAGGTGGAGGTAGAGGTACTAGAGGTGGAGCTCAGGCCGCTAGAGGTAGAGACCGGCCAGCTGCAAGCCATCCCAGATATGTAGTTCAGGGTGGTGGGGCCCAACCCCGATGTTACGCCCTTCCACTAGACCCGAGGCTGAGGCTTCAAATGCAGTCATTACATGTACTATTCTGGTTTGTGATATAGATGCTTTCGTGTTATTTGATCCAGGGTTTACCTACTCGTATGTGTCATCTTATTTTGCACCATATCTAGTCATGCCTAATGATTCATTGAGTATTCCTGTTTATGTGTCTACACCGGTGGGTGATTCTATTGTGGTAGATCAAGTCCATCGTTCTTGTATTGTGGTGATTGGGGGTTTTGAGACTTGTGTGGATTTGTTGCTTCTAGACATGGTCGATTTTGATATTATAGTGGGGATGGACTGGTTATCACCTTACCACGCTATCTTAAATTGTCATGCCAAGACTGTGACCTTAGGTTTACCGGATTTGCCCCGTTTAGAGTGGAGAGGGACTCCTGGTCATTCTACCCGCAGTGTTATCTCGTATGTGAAAGCTCGGCGTATGGTCGAGAAGGGGTGTTTGGCATATGTTCGTGATTCTAGTGCTGAGGTCCCTTCTATTGAATCTGTGCCAGTTGTTCAAGAGTTTCCTGATGTTTTCCCTTCAGACCTGTTGGGTATGCCACCCAATAGGGATATTGACTTTTGCATTGATTTGGCTCCGGGCACTCAACCCATTTCTATCCCGTCGTATCATATGGCCCCGCCGGAGTTGAAAGAGTTGAAGGAGCATTTGCAAGACTTGCTTGAGAAGGGTTTCATTAGACCTAGTGTTTCGCCTTGGGGTGCGCCGGTGTTGTTTGTTAAGAAGAAGGACGGATCAATAAGAATGTGTATTGATTACCGACAGTTGAACAAGGTTACAATCAAGAATAAGTATCCATTACCGAGGATCGATGATTTTGCTTGATCAGCTGCAGGGTGACAAGGTGTTTTCAAAGATTGATTTGAGATCTGGCTACCATCAGTTGAGGATTAGGGCATCTGATGTCCCTAAGACAGCTTTTCGTACTCGGTACGAGCATTATGAGTTCCTGGTCATGTCATTTGGGTTAACCAATGCCCCAGCAACTTTTATGGATTTGATGAACTGAGTGTTCAGGCCTTATTTGGACTCGTTCGTGATAGTCTTCATTGATGATATTTGATATATTCCCGCAGCTGGGAGGAACACGAGCAGCATCTTAGAGTGGTTCTTCAGACCTTGAGGGATAGTCAGTTATATGCTAAGTTCTCGAAATGTGAGTTTTAGTTGAGTTCAGTTGCATTTCTGGGTCATGTTGTATCAGTAGAGGGTATTCAGGTTGATCCGAAGAAGATTGAGGCAGTCAAGAACTGGCCTACACCAGCATTAGCTACAGATATTCGGAGTTTCTTGGAATTGGCAAGCTACTATCGTCGGTTCGTGGAGGGGTTCTCATCTATCGCAGCCCCGATGACCAGGCTGACCCAGAAGGGTGCCCAGTTCAGATGGTTAGACGAGTGTGAGGCGAGCTTTCAGAAGCTTAAGTTAGCTCTGACTACGGCACCGGTGTTGGTTTTGCCCACAGGTTCAGGGCCTTATACAGTTTATTGTGATGCATCTCGTATTGGGCTTGGTGCAGTGTTGATGCAGGATGGCAAGGTCATTGCCTATGCTTCGCGGCAGTTGAAGATTCATGAGAAGAACTCTCCGATTCATGACTTGGAGTTGGCAGCCATTGTTCACACATTGAAGATTTGGAGGCATTATCTGTATGGCGTGGCATGTGAGGTGTTCACGGATCACAAGAGTCTTCAGTATTTGTTCAAGCAAAATGAGTTGAATTTGAGACAGAGGAGGTGGTTGGAGTTGTTGAAAGATTATGATATCACTATCTTGTATCATCAGAGAAAGGCCAATGTGGTGGCCGATGCGTTGAGTAGGAAGTCAGCCAGTATGAGCACTCTTGCTTATATTCCGGTCGGTGCGAGACCGCTTGCTTTGGACGTTCAGGCTTTGGCCAATCAGTTTGTGAGGTTGGATATTTCTGAGCCTAGTCATGTATTGGCCTGCACGGTCGCTCGTTCTTCTTTATTGGAGCGTATCCGTGGCCGGCAGTATGATGATCCACATTTGTGTGTCCTTAGAGCCACGGTGCAACGCGGAAGTGCCAAGCAGGTTACCTTAGATGATGATGGCGTTTTGAGATTGTAGGGTCGAGTTTGTGTGCCTAATGTGGATGGGCTCCAAGAGTTGATTTTAGAGGAGGCCCATAGCTCCCGGTACTCTATTCATCCAGGTGTCGCGAAGATGTATCAGGATTTACGGCAGCATTATTGGTGGCGGAGAATGAAGAAGGATATCGTTGCATATGTAGCTCGATGTTTGAATTGTCAGCAGGTTAAGTACGAGCATCAGAGGCCTGGTGGTTTATTTCAGAGGATTGAGCTTCTTGAGTGGAAGCGGGAGCGGATCACTATAGATTTCGTTGTTGGACTCCCGCAGACTCGAAGTAAGTTCGACGTAGTATGGGTCATTGTTGATAGGTTGACCAAGTCAGCGCATTTCATTCCTGTGGCAGTCTTATATTCATCTGAGAGGTTAGCTGAGATCTATATCCGGGAGATTATTCGTCTTCATGGTGTACCTGTATCTATCATTTTGGACTGAGGTACGTAGTTTACCTCGCGTTTCTGGAGAGCAGTTCAGCGAGAGTTGGGCACCCAGGTTGATTTAAGTATAACATTTCATCCTCAGACGGACGGGCAGTCCGAGCGGACTATTCAGATTTTAGAGGATATGCTCCGAGCTTGTGTCATTGACTTTGGAGGAACGTGGGATCAGTTTTTGGCTTTAGCAGAGTTTGCCTACAACAACAGTTACCAGTCGAGAATCCAAATTGCTCCTTATGAGGCTTTATATGGTAGGTGTCGATCTCCGGTTGGATGGTTTGAGCCGGGAGAGGCTCGATTGTTGGGTACGGATCTAGTTCAGGAGGCTTTGGACAAGGTCAGGATTATTCATGATAGGCTTCGTACAGCTCAGTCCAGGCAAAAGAGTTATGTAGACCGCAAGGTTCGAGATGTGGTTTTTATGGTTGGAGAGCGGGTATTGCTCCGAGTGTCGCCTATGAAGGGCGTGATGAGATTTGGGGATAAGGGCAAGCTTAGCCCTAGGTTCATCGGTCAGTTTGAGATTCTTGATTGAGTGGGAGAGGTGGCTTATAGACTTGCATTGCCGCCGAGCTTATTAGCCGTGCATCCAGTGTTTCATGTGTCCATGCTCCAGAAATATCACGGTGATCCATCCCACGTGTTAGATTTCAGCACTGTCCAGTTGGACAAGGACTTTTCTTATGAGGAGGAGCCGGTAGCTATTCTAGACCGGCAGGTTCGTCAATTAAGGTCAAAGAGTTTTCCTTCTGTTCGTGTTCAGTGGAGAGGTCAGCCTCCTGAAGCATCGACCTGGGAGTCCGAGTCCGATATGCGGAGCCGTTATCCCCATCTTTTCCCCGACTCAGGTACTTCCTTCTTCTGTCCATTCGAGGACGAACGGTTGTTTTAGAGGTGGAGAATGTGATGACCATCACATGTTTTAAAACAAAATTTTCGTATTTTGAGGCCTTGAAAACCTTATTTAGAATCACTTCGATTTGCGTGCGCAGTCCGGGCGCGTAGCCATAAAGCTTAAATATGATAATCTGCGAAAAACGATAAGTTTTGATTATAAAATGAGCTAATTTGACTTCTGTCAACGTTTTGGGTAAACAGATCCGGACCCGTGATTTGACGGTCCCGGAGGGTCCATAGGAAAATATGGGATGGGCGTATGTCCGGAATCGAATTCCGAGGTCCCAAGCCCGAGAAATGAATTTTTAAAGGAAATCATTTTCTGGAATTGTTTAAAGAAATTTGAAATGAAATTTACTTAGAACATGTTAGTATCAGGCCCGTATTTTGGTTACGGCTCCCGGTACAGGTCTTATATATGATTTAAGATGTTTCTGTGAAATTTTATGAAAAATTGATGTCATGTGACATGATTCGGACTTAAATCGCAAAATTTATGTTTAAAGAAGTTTTGAGAAAATTTCATTGATCTCGAGACTTAATTTGATATTCATGATGTTATTTTGATGATTTGATTACACGAGTAGGTCCATATGATATTTTTGAGTTAGTATGCATATTAGTTTGTAGTTTCGAGGGCTCAGGTGAGTTTCGGGTAGGTTCGGGATGTTTTAGACTTAAAACCAGAAGTTGCAGGTCTCTGAACCCGCCAGTGCGGTCCGCACAAAATCATGTGCGACTGCGGAAAGGGGCCAGTGCGGTCCGCGTTCGGTTTCGTGCGGTGCGCGGTGGAGGCCTGTGCGACCGCAGTCCATTTCGTGCGGTCCGCACAGGGCACTGGACCACAGTACCTCAAGAAGGCCTGTACGACCGCAGTCCATTTTGTGCGGTCCGCACAGGGGGTCTGAGAGGGGTATGAATAGACAAGATTTTCAGTTATTTTGCATTTTTCAAAAACCCCAAAAACATAAGAGGCGATTTTGCAAACAACCTTTCTTTTCCAAATCAATTGTAAGTCATTTTTAGCTAGTTTTCTCCAATCATTAATATTTTTTAACATGATTTCAACTTCAAATCAATTATTTTCATGGGGGAATTGGGTGTTTTGGGGTAGAACCTAGTTTTTTTAAAAATTGGGGATTTAGACCTCGATTTGAGGTCCGATTTCAAAACAAATTACATATTTGAGCTCGTAGGGGAATGTGTAATCGGGTTTTGGTTCGAACCTCGGGTTTTGACCACGTGGGCCCGAGGGGCGATTTAGACTTTTAGGTAGAATTTTGGAAAACTCATTTTCATGCATTCAAATTGATTCATCTAGCGTTTATTGATGTAATTAAGTAACTTCTGGCTAGATACCATCGAATTGGTGGTGGAATCAAGGGGAAAAGCTATAATTGAATCTTGAGTTGTGTTCGGGGCATCGAGGTAAGTGTTTGGTCTAACCTTAGCTTGAGGGATTAGGAGTTGAGTCTTATTTTCTACGTGATAATTGTTGAGTATGACATATAGGCATGGTGACGAGTATCTATATGTTGGTGTCTAGCATGACCGTGAGTCTTTAAATTTTGAAGATCTTGATTTCGTTGTATCTTTCATGCTTTGGTGATGATTTCTAATTGTTGTGGAAAGTTTGTGGAAGGAATTGTAACTTTTGAACATCGAGGAGCATTGACTCAAGTTATATTATGAATCGTAAAAGTATATGAGATGATTGAGCTCTTTGGAGCATTGGCTCAAGTGGTAAAGTGAGTTATAAAATAAAAGTGAAAGAAAGAGAAAGAGTTATTAAATTGTCCCCTTGTCGGGATATTGTTGCTTTGTTGATTATCTCCCTTGCCGAGATGTTGCGATTATTGATGTTGTTCCCTTGCCGGGATCTCTATTACTATTTTGTTTATTCCCTTGCCCCTTGCTTGTGATTGTTGTTTGGGTGAGGAAGAGTGTTAAAGCACGAAGGGTGATGCCGTGCATTGTTTGTTATTGTGAGGAAAGAGTGTAAAGCACGAAGGGTGATGCCGTGTCGTACGATGTACCATTCCGTACCGATTTTCATTGAATATATGGTGAGGAAAGAGAGTAAAAGCACAAAGGGTGGTGTCGTGCACATCTTTATTATATGATTGATTTGGTGAGGACGAAAGTAAAAGCACGAAAGGTGATGCCGTGCACACTTTTATTATAAAATTGCTTTGGAGAGGATGAAAGTAAAAGCACGAAGGGTGATACCGTGCAAATTGTTGATTTCTGATTCTTTGTTGATATTCGAGTTATGTAGTTTCTTTCCTTACTTGATGCTTTCTATTCAGAACTATTATCTCCCCACAACATGTTTTCCCCTCCCACATTGACTGGTTATTTTCTGTATTTCTTTTCCGCTGTATATACACTTGAACTACACAGGTTTATTTGGTAGTCTAGTCCTAGTCTCGTCACTACTTTACCGAGGTTAGGCTAGAAACTTACCAGTAAATAGGGTCGGTTGTGCTGATACTACACTATGCATTGTGTGCAGACCCAGGAGCAACTTTTGGACAGTAGTTGGAGTGCTTTCTTCAGTCCACCCGGAGACCCAAGATAAACTGCAGGCGTCCGCAGGCCCTGGCGTCTCCCTCTATCTCTACTTCTTGTTTCATCCTCTCTTATTCGGAAACAACGTACTGTTATTTCTTCAAACCTTGTATGTAGAAATCTTAGATAGTCTGTGATACTATGACACTAGGTTTTGGGTATTTGAGGTTTTAAAAGTTGTAATAGACTTAGACTTAAGATATTTTAATTGTTGACTTCTGCTAAATTATTTAAAGTTCTGCTGTTATCATGTTATCGCCTTGTGTTTGTTAAAATGAAACAATATGAAAGCATAGAAAGTAGTTAAGGTTTGGCTTGCCTAGCTCCCATTAGTAGGCGCCATCACGACCCCCGAGGTTGGACAATCCGGATCGTGATATAAAGGTGGCTACACCAGTTCATGAAATCCGACAATTTGAAGCAACTCGAGGCAATGAAATTTGAAAGTTATGGGAAATTCCGGATTGCTTCAAGCCTAAAATACCATATTTCATAGAATTGATTTTACAAGATGCAAGGGTAACATATTCGTTCTTTAATTTCACTTATTCTTAATGTTCTTCTTCTCTGTTGTGTTTATGCATTAATTTTCCACAATCCTGAAATTTAGTTCCCAAAAAGATTTGTGACGTTAGTAGTGGTATTCAATTCCTAAAGTGTATAACTTTCTCATAGATTAAAGTTCTTCTTCTTTGTTGATTTTTACTTGCCTTTGGGTTCTAAAGATTGTAGATAGTTGAAATAGTAGTCATCATTTAAGCAAAAGGAAAGTATTTGTAGCATGTACTGACTGTTGGGTTATGGACTGGGTCGACCCAGTTCGAAATGGACTGAGTCATTTGGGAAGATTGGGCCAATATAAGGGGCCATGTTCGAAATAATACTGAATGTTGCAAGTGGCGGCTCAAAAGGGGTAACGATGAGGAAGGTGAAGCAGAAACAACAGCGCTTGGTTCGTTTTTGTCCGAGTTTCGGGACTATTTGGTGCTGATTTTCAGCTGAGTCTTCGAGGTTGTTTACTGAGTTTTGGGTTCATTTTAGTGATGCTTTGGAGTAGAGGAAAGAAGAAGAAGCGAGGTGGAGGAGGTCAGTCATTGACGTCGAGCTCAAGCTCGAGCTTGGCGTCGAACGACGAAGATGAAGTCGCGATGATGGTCGCTTGGTTGGAGACGGAGGCAGAAGCAACTGGTTGAGGGCGGCCATGGATGGGGTGTGAAGAAGCTTGGAGAAGAAGAAACAAAGGGAAAGGGGGGGAGCGGACCATTTTTTTTTGTTTTTTTTTAGTCTTTAGGGTTTTCTTCATTTTTCTTTTTTTGTTTTGTGTTGTTTGTAAGATAATAAGGGTGTTGGGTTATGGACTGGGTCGACCCAGTTTGAAATGGACTGGGTCGTTTGGGAAGATTGGGCCATTTTTTGGGCCTATGGCTTGAAATCGAAGAAGAGGCCCAAGTTTCAGAAAACTTATAGATATGAATCCTTGTAACTAGTAGCTGATAGGCTTAGTTAGTTTTCTTCATCTTTCATTTTTTGTAATAGCAGGACCGCGGACCGGAACCTCAACGGAATGGCACCTCGATCGGCTCTTCACCTCGGTACACTCTACCATCTCTCTCATTTCCAAACTACACGTGGCCTGATTTCTCTATAACCAAGGATATGTAGGCAGCTCAGATACCAGGGCTCGGTCACATTCCTTTTCTTTTCCTTTAGTTTAGTCCCTCCAAATAAGGGTCGGGTCAGAAACATGTCTAGTCGTTCTTTGTCGGAAAACTCTTCGTGTTTCCAGTCAAAGAGGGGCAGCTGTAGACATGTGATTTTTGACCCTTCCTAAGAATTTTCACATTTTTAGCGTAAATATTTAATTTAGGTCTAATATAGCTATTTTAGCTAATTTTGACTATTTTACCTTATTTCGTCACAAAAAGAAAAATTACAAAATATATATATATACTTTAGTTTATGCGTTTCTCATAAATTTGAAAAATACAAAAATAGTATCTTATTTTTGTACTTTATATAATTTCGAAAATTACAAAAAATAGTTACTAATGTCTTGCAGCCATTTTAATCTTTTGAAAATACAAAATTAGTACTTTGTATTTTTTTATCTTATCTTCATATAATTTCGAAAATTACAAAAAAATGGTTTCGTTAACGTTTTATAGTCATTTTAATCTTTAGAAAACACACACACACAAAAAAAAACAATACTTTATATTTTATCTTTATATAAAAACGAAAATCACAAAAATAGTTTTATTAATGTTTTGTAGCTATTTTAATCTTGAAAAAATATTAAAAAATAGTTTTGTTTTAAATGTCAGTCTTATTTTGGTAGTTATTTACTTACATAGGATTAATTGAACAACGTCGGATTCCTATCTATAAGTCTTCTGAAACTTGGTCTCGAATCTTGAATGGTGCTTCATGTAGACTTTGGATTTGAACCTTGAAACTTGCTAGTTGTAGATGCTAGTTCATCCTTCTTCAACTTTTCGGATCAGGACCAGGCTTGCAGTTCTTGCGACCTCAACCAACTACTGAGCAGAGGACATCTTTTCTACCCAGGCATTTCCTCTTAAGTTTGTTTTTACCCATAAGAGACGCATGTCCTCCTACGTTTAGTTTTACCCATAGGAGATGCATTTCCTCCTAAGTTTGTTTTAGTTTCACCCATAGGAGATGTATTTCCTCCTAAGTTTGTTTTAGTTTCACCCCATAGGAGATGCATTTCCTCCTAAGTTTAGTCTTACCCATAGGAGAGACATTTCCTCCTAAGTTTATTTTACCCATAGGAGAGGCATTTCCTCCTAAGTTGTTGTTGAAGTCAGGAGTCCGCCTGGAGAATAGAGACATTCAAATTTCAAATTTAGCAATCAGGAGTCCGCCTGGAAAACAGAGACATACTTTTCAAGTTTGATGTCAAGAGTCCACCTGGAGAACAGAGACATACATTTCAAGCATTGAAGTTGGGAGCCCGCCCATAGAACAGAGGCATACATTTCAGTCTCTTTATTTCAAACGTTGAAGTTGGGAGCCCGCCCAGATAACAGAGGCATACATTTCACTCTTTACATTTCAAGCATTGAAGTTGGGAGCCCGCCCAGATAACAAAGACATACATTTCAGTCTTTACATTTCAAGCATTGAAGTTGGGAGCCCGCCCAAATAACGGAGGCATACATTTCAGTCTATACATTTCAAACATTGAAGTTGGGAGCCCGCCCATAGAACAGAGACATACATTTCAGTCTTTACATTTCAAGAGTAGAAGTTGGGAGCTCGCCCATATAACAGAGGCATACATTTCAGTCTTTAGATTTCAAGCATTGAAGTTGGGAGCCCGCCCATAGAACAGAGGCATACATTCAATATTTTCATTTAAAGTGTTGAAGTTGGGAGCCCGCCCATATAACAGAGGAATACACTCAGCATTAATTTTCAAGTATTGAAGTTGAGAGTTGTTTATTTATGTGAGATTTGGAAGGTGAAATAACTACCAAAATACGACTGACATTTAAAACAAAACTATTTTTTAATATGTTTTCAAGATTAAAATAGCTACAAAACATTAATAAAACTATTTTTGTGATTTTCGTTTTTATATAAAGATAAAATATAAAGTATTGTTTTTTTTTGTGTGTGTGTTTTCTAAAGATTAAAATGACTATAAAACGTTAACGAGACCATGTTTTTGTAATTTTCGAAATTATATGAAGATAAGATAAAAAAAATACAAAGTACTAATTTTGTATTTTCAAAAGATTAAAATGGCTGCAAGACATTAGTAACTATTTTTTGTAATTTTCGAAATTATATAAATTACAAAAATAAGGTACTATTTTTGTATTTTTTCAAATTTATGAGAAACGCATAAACTAAAGTATATATATATTTTTTTGTAATTTTTCTTTTTGTGACGAAATAAGGTAAAATAGTCAAAATTAGCTAAAATAGCTATATTAGACCTAAATTAAATATTTACGCTAAAAATGTGAAAATTCTTGGGAAGGGTCAAAAATCACATATCTACACTGACTATATTCAATTAATTTAATGTGCAGAAACACACCTCTTCTGTGTTATTTGCACTTTCTTTTTCCCCGTTCCTTCTTTTTTGGCTCATTGTTGGACTCCTTCTTTCAGGACAATGACTCTGAGGAGGATGAGGATATGATAATAATACCTCATGATGCGGTTACAGTTTATGCAAGAAATAGTAATTATGTCAGTCCTCTTGAGGAATATACAACTTACTTCATGACTGAACAACTTTTTATACTTTCGTCTGTATGGCCCTGTTCATTTCATTTGACCACCTTTAATTTTGTGACTTTCATCTTTGCCAATAAATCTTGAATTTTAAAGTTTCATCAAGTAGACATTTTTTTTATCGTGAGATAATTGTTTCTGCTTTTCCTCTCTGCACAACATGGCTTGATTTCCCTATTAAAGGCGGGGAGAGAGGTATGGTTTTGCTTGAAGTTGAGCTTGCTACATAAGTATTTTCTCTTAGTGGTTGTTGAACGTTTGTATCTTTCAGAAGCAACTCTTTGAAAGGATTTGAGAAGTGTCAATTCTCCTTTGTGATTATACCCTTATTCTTTCTTTTCTTTTGGCAAATTTATTGTCCTTTTATATGTGTGGCAGAATATTTTTTTGAGAATAAGAGCCAAGAAGAATGACAGATATCATGATTTGGTTGGAAAAGACCGATGATTTTTCTTCCTTAAAATGGAAGATAATTAGGATTACAGATGATTCTCTGCAATAACTTCACCCCAACATATCTCTGTTTGCTTTTTTTAATCAATCTTTATTTACTGATTAACCATCAAATGATAAATTTTCATGTTACACTACACTTTTCTGTTATGCAAAAGCTATAAGCAATACATGACAACATTATCTGTTGAGGTTTTGTTTTTGCTGGACATTCAAAGCTTCTGTCAGATTCTTTCAAATTGATATATTTAAGCAGGTCTTTTGGTAGTGTTTTGACTACCAAAAGAAAGGATTTTGAGACAATTATGTATTAAAGTTATGTATGGTGCTAGCAATGTTCACTCTCTATCTATTTTTGTATTTTGTGTTTGTGTAAATATACATCTTCACATAATTAAATTGCATCTCTACAATCTTTATATTTAAGGCTACAATCTTTATGTTTCTTAAGTTGCAAATTTGAGTTTGTTGCTTTGTGTATTTGAGTTACTAAGTCATTCAAGTCTACTCAATAAAAGTACTGTTAGTATAAATTAAGTTTCAAATCTGGAATAGTTGCTCTGTTTATGTGACTTATTAATTCGTTCAACTCTATGTTGAAAATGAAAAATATACTCGATAAAAGTACTATTAGTATAAATTAAGTTTCAAATCTGGAGTAGTTGCTCTATTTATGTGACTTATTAATTCGTTCAACTCTATGTTAAAAATGAAAATTTTGGAGTTGTTGCTCTGTTTGTTTGTCTTACTAATTCGTTAAACTCTATTATTGATAAGTAGTATTATTATAAATTCAAGTATTCAAGTACAATAATATAAATTAGTATTAGTTAATCTGAATTTTGTGTGTTACTAATTCGTTATACATTCTCTGTTTTTTAATGTGATTAAGTTGCAAATCTGGAGTTCTTTCTTTGTTTCTTTCACTTATTAATTTTTTCAGCTCTACTAGTGAAAAGTAATATTACTACAAATATTATCAATCTTTGCTGCTACATTTTGTTTAATTCAATGTAATTATGAAATGACTGCTTTTTTCAGTTCATATTATCGATGTGGTTGGTTGTCTATGTGCCATTGCTGACATGGAGAGTGTAGGAAATAAGTGGGAAAAAAGGACATCGAAGTTGTTACTGATTAGTAAGCATCTCATCTCTTTTTAAGTACGTTTTGTTTGTTATCTTCCTAAAAAAGGGATTAATTCTAACCTTAATTCTCTTTTCAAGTTGTTTAAGCACATATCTTTATATGACATTTTGGATGAATCATATGGATTTTTACTCAACTAGATTATGTTTCATCTTTTTCCCAGGGCTGTTCTACAAAATCAAAAATAACTTTGTGGGAAAGAATTTGAAGAAAAGTTTGAAACTTATCTATACAATGGCTCCGACCCTTATACTGTCATACAATTTTCAAACTTTATGAACATAGATTTCACTTCATATCATTCTATCGGTAAGAAGTTCAAAATATCGCGTATGTAGAAGAGTAGTGCAAGAGCAGTAGAGTGGATAATTGATGTGGAGTCATTTCACTTTCAACAATACAACACTAACTGATAGCTTGAATTTAAAAGACTTTCAGTAATTTTGTAACCATGCACTCATGTTTCTTAATACAAAAAGTAATTAAGAATAGAACCTTAGATATCTGTTTTCAAACTATGGAACCTCTCATCAAAAGTTTGAAAGGAATCAGACAAATAAATTGTTCTTCAAATATAAGACATTGTATATGAATTCTCAAAAAATATCAAACTTAAGGACATCGATTATAGGGTGCAATGTAAACTTTACTGCTACCTGAATATATATAGCATATCAATTATACTAATTGTAGAGTAAAAAAATATAGATATTGACTCGATAAGGATTCTTCTTAATTGACCACATATCTCTTTTTAGTAGAAAAAAACAAATAATTTTGATTATTTCCTGCTCATCTAAATCTCATCATTTTTTCTGCTTTGTCCTAAAAACTTTCGAGAACATTCAATGTCTCATTCGTTAAGCATTCTGAAAGGTGAAGCGAAGAGTCAAGGGACTGCCTCATTAGCGAGAAAGCACCAATCACTGGAGAATTAACGCTTATTCAAAGAACTTTAGCATTTAGTTCCTTTCTAAGACCCGCAATCTAAAGGTATGTATATGAAATTTCCTGATCTTGAAGTGCACCATGGTAGCTTGAAAAAGTATTACAGTTTATTTTGAATCAAATTTATAGAAGTATTGTTCACAATGCAAGAAGGAAAATGGTGCTTTGAAGACTGTATCATTGTATGGTAAAGGCTTGACTAGGAACAAATAGAATTTGTATTATTAAAGACTTAATAAGAAAAAAAAATATTTTAAGTAGAATGACTACATCATACTAATTTAAACATAATCTTAAGGGGCTTTCAACTATATCGTAATAGGCAACACTCTCTCAATTAATCAACAAATACTATAGTAATAGGTTCTTTTCAAGGAAATTCATCAAGGCACTAACTTTTACAGGGGAAAGTTGGAATTTGACTTGATTTTGAGTGTTGTTATGAGTTTTGTTTATCAATAATCTCTGCTACAAATCATAATCACATCTGGTTTTTGGGTAATTCTTGCTAAACCAGATAAACTAGATTGTTCTGTAGTCAAGAACTCGCATATAAGAATACCAGACCTATACATAGATGATGAAGCAATACTATAGCTGGTAGCTTATTAATTGTGTCAAAGTATTGTTATTGACCAAGCTATTTCAGGCTTTCAACTAATGAATTGTGTCAGAATGTTGATACTGACCATTCTAGTTCAGTTACATCAACTTTGTGAATTCACTCAGGAACCCAAAAGATATTTAGGAGTGGTCGTAAAAGACATACTTTTAAATAAGTGAGCAACTGCTGAAGAAGTCACAAAAATATAGTTTATATAAAGAGCTAAATATCTCTGGTGTAAACAACATACATATTTTGTTCAGATATTAAAGACAAGTTTCAAAGTTAATGCATACGATAGTAAGGGAAAAGGTTTCAATCTTTGGAATCATGTTTTCAGTCTTTTACATATTTTATTTTTTTCAGCCTATTATATGTAAAATATCAACATCTTGAGTTATAGATATTACCTTCTATTATTCATAAAGAGTATATCAAGCTATTTGGAATTTGATGATATCGCCAAACACTCAATTATGTGCTCTTAAACCATGAAAATTCATCCACTTATAAGAAATTTAATGGAACTTTAATGTCTTTCGCGCTTCAAAATACGGATATTCAAGAGATAATTTTTCCGTCTTTGAATTGGGCATTTGACATATAGTGTTGAAATGATGCCAAGTACACATAAATAGGAAATCACATCTAAAGAGGAAAGTTAAAAACCTTTGCCAAGGATGCCGATGTCATTAATCATCAACTTGAAATAACAGGTTTATTACTGACATCATAACTTATTATCTTTTCATCTAGCTCGATTAATTTAGTTATTTCTTGAGATAGTTCGTCAGACATCATCTGCCTGACATTTTACATTTTCCATTTTGTATGTGATTTGAGTAGAAATTGAAGAATAGTTAGTCCCAAGCTATAACCATTTCCCCGGAAGGCCATATGATGTCGAAGATTTGTGCAAAAAATAAGGAATTAATAAAGGTTGGTGATAGAAATTCAAGAACGACCGTCTCTGTATCAATGAGCTTGAAATACATTAAATTCATACTTTTAAATTCATTGCTTGAACTACAAACTTTTTCTGGTCGATACCTGATATTCACCGAATCTTTTTAATACGTTAACCAATCTGATGTACACATTATTGATTATAAGTGTCAATAAAACCTTCAATGATATGTAAATATGAAATCCATAAAGATGGCTAACTCGAAAGATAAAGAAAATAGTCTCTCTCAATTACTAGAAATTTGATTGTTTAGTTAGAATCTATTATTTCTGAGTTGCACATAAGATATTGGAATATATAGTGGCCCTATGTGGATTTCATAACTTTAACAACATTATAAATCAACCATGATGGTAGATTTTATTACTTTAACAACATTTACAATTCAATAGAAAGAAAACCATACTCATGGGTTCTAAAGTAATATAGACGAGTCGAGTAATAGGCAATTATACCACATTAATATTGTTATGTCAGCGAAAGACTTAATCCTTAAAATTTTATGCTGGCTCAGGTTCAAATCTCATAAGAGTGCCCTGTTTTCAAAGGGAAAAATATAACATAATTATTGAGTTCTAACTTGAACAATATTATAAATCAACCATGATGGTGGATTTTATAACTTTAATAATATTTACAATTCAATTGAAAGTGCAACTACACTCGTGGATAAAGTAAGGTAGACGAGTCGAGTCGAGTAATAGGTAATTATACCAAATTCATATTTGTGTCGGAGGTTCAGGTTCAAATCTTATCGAGTGCCCTATTTTTCCATACCGGAAAATATGGCATAACCATTTAGCTCCCAACATTCTAACTTATTTTTCTTTGGGCTAAATAAATCCACACACGCACACATGTATAATGATATTTGAAAATAAATGATCTCGAAGCTCTATGCAAAACAAAGGAGCTAATAATCGCCGATGCTAGAAAATAAAGAATGAGTCTCTCCATATCAATGAGTTCCAAATAACTAAAATTTTATTGTACCAAAACTTTTTAAAATTAGAATAATAAGAATAATTAGAATTTTGCTGTGTGTAATGAATGATTGAAACATTTTGCCTTTAGCCTTAGCTTTTAAATCATTAAATAAACGTAAGGCCATAACTTAGCACAACAAACAATAAGATGAGTATTACTAGAATTGAAGTTACTGTAATAGAGTGCGTACAATGTAGATGTCAAGTTTGTGCAAATGGGAGTAATTCTTTTACCGTAACTGTATGTTATGAGGTCTGATTTTTCTATCTTGAAATACTATGACTTTGTCATATTTTTGAATTTGCAAGGCATTGGAGACCTTTGTTTGTGGCAATCTAGCTGGTATACATAGGGACAGATGTAGGGTATACTCGACGGGTTCAATTAAACCCATAACTTTGGACGCAGAGTAAAAATTTATTAAAATTGCAAAAATAGTAAATATGAACCCACAACTTTTAAAAATATAATGGGTTCAATACTAAAAAATTTAAAAATTGAACCTATAGGGTTTAAATTCTGATCCGCCTCTGTGAATACTTGACTTGCTTTATTAAGGCTATAAAGAACATTATTGGCTTCAAGAAATAACTGTATGTTTCTTTATTGAGTTTCCTTACTACTTTATTATACGAACATCTATTATATTAACACGTTCCAAAAAATAATAGCATTTTCACGCTTTTTGTATCTATCGTCTTTTCCAGGATATATTTTCTTAAGAAGAATTATATTTATTATTCTCCGCGCAATGCGCGGGTATGGATACTAGTTATATATTATACAATTTATCTATAACTTATCTGCAACTTATGTACAACTTTCACACATTATTTCTATCCAATTAAATACAACTACAATAACATACAACTTAAACACAAATTTTATACAATACGTTTTTTGTATATTTTGTATCTGATTTATACATAGTAAAAATAAATTTCATACAACTAATTATATATTATACAACTTATCTACAATTTTCATACATTATTTCTACTCAGTTATATATAACTACAATATCATACAACTTAAATATAATTTTTATACAATGTTGTTCAACTTTCATACAATAGTTAAATAAATAAAAGAAAAATATATAAACAACAGAATATAATTTTTCTACAATTTTTGCAGTATAATGTATCTCATGTCTTCTTCTTCTTCTTCTTCTTCTTCTTCTTCTTCTTCTTCTTCTTCTTCTTCTTCTTCTTCTTCTTCTTCTTCGAGTTTCAATCTGAAATTCAGCCCAAACCAAGTCTAATCTTCACTAAAACACCTCAAAATTGAGATATAAACTCCAAACTATATTCCCAATTATTTGCAACAAGACCCAATCCAAACAAATAATATTTTTTGAAAATCCAAATTCGAATTCAAAGCTTCAAAGCTTTTTAATTGTTGTCAATGGTGGAATTGCTGCTCTCTTTTCCTTTGCTTTACATTACTGAAATTTGGATTGAGAGATAGAGAGAGACGTAGAGAGAATTCTCAATTATTTGCAACAACATTCAATCCAAACAAACAATGTTTTTTGAAAACCCAAATTCGAATTCAAAGCTTCAAAGCTTTTTAATGGTTGTCAATGATGGAATTGTTGCTCTCTTGTGCAAGATATGTGGGGGGATGTGGAAAGAGAAATGTGGGGGAGTAGAAGATGTTTTTAGGACACTAATTATTATCATTAATTCTCTTAAAATGTATATAAATGGTAATTGGGTATATAAAATGTAATTATAGTAAAACTTGAGTATAGAGGGTAATATAGTTTCATATAGTGTATAGGAATGTAAAAATTCCTTTAATAAAAATGTATTGGTCAAAATCTGACCGTTGCGGTTAAACCTACCAACATCTTGTCCGGGCGGTAAGACAGCAAAAGACGACATGGCCTACTCTACATCCGACACTCTCGATACTCGTCGATCCAGGAGAAACAACGTCTAGAGGACGACTGAGGCAGACTTGGTATGAGAGAGCGTCAGATCAAGTAAACAGCAAAGGTCCCTTGACTATATATAGTAAGGGAAAAACCTTCGATGGGAGGGGGATCCAACTTCTCTCCATCCTCTCTCCTGAGTTCTCTCCTTGTAATCTTTGCAAGGAAGAAGAAGAAAGGAGTCATCTCTAGAAAAACATGTAAAACTACCCCTCCCATTAATCAATGGGAGCCACAATGAAGAGTTTCAATAAAGATCGATTACTTCTGTTTTATCTCGTATACTATACTTTCAATTAGCTCATTGATCTGGAACTTATTATGTCTAACTAAGATTTACCCCTTTATTTTCTTTAATTGATTTGTCCAAAAAGGTTCCAATATCTTTTGAGTCAAACAATTTGGCGCAGTCTATGGGGATTTCTTGGTGAAATTTCCTAGTCTATTCCAGATCAAAGATAAGAAACACGATTACCCACCAAAAAGAGTGTTAAGGCAAAACCCAACCCACGCAGGACAAAGGCGCAACATAGAAGGGGAAGGAGAGCTGAATAGAGTCACCGAATTTAAAAATTCTCACCCCATCAACCGTCAAAATGCCAAGAAAAAATGAGCAATGTCACAAACCTACTCTCATTCACCGGTCCATCGGATGGGGGTAAGGAAAGTATCATTTTAACTCACCTTCTACTCTTTACTCAAGAAGGAATACAAATGCCGCGCGGGCGAGCGAGCAAAGAAACATCTCAATTAAAGAATGAGAAACTACTACAAGACAACCGAAATATCGCCCGCTAATTACATCTTCAGGCCGGAAGGCCGGAATCAAGCAAAGAAACTCCACTATGGGCACAAAATAAACATAAGCGAAACAACAACGTTTCATACTACCCGACATTACGCCCTCCGATGCAAACAATATCAAGCAAACTGGGACTCCCCCGGAGGATGCCTTACTCTCCAAAAACTGGGATAGATAACGGGTTACTATTTCGATAAGTTCAAAATAACACCCTTTAAGGCCAAGGGTCTTCGCCAAAAAGAAGAGTTCGACCTCGATCGAACGATGACGGGTTATTATTTCGATAAGTTCAAATAGCACCATTTAAGGCTTAGGCCCATCGCAAAAAAAAAAAAAGAGTTCGACCTCAATCGAACGACGACGGGTTATTATTTCGATAAGTTTGAAATAACACCCTTTAAGGCCAAGGGCCTTCGCCAAAAAGAAAAATTCGACCTCGATCGAACGACGACAGGTTATTATTTCGATAAGTTACAAATAACACCCTTTAAGGCCAAGGTCCTTCGTAAAAAAGAAGAGTTCGTCCTCTATCGAACGACGACGGGTTATTATTACGATAAGTTTGAAATAACACCCTTTAAGGCCAAGGGCCTTCGCCAAAAAGAAGAGTTCGGCCCCTTGCGAATGACGACGGGTTATTATTTCGAGAAGTTCGAAATAACACCCTTTAAGGCCAAGGTCCTTCGCCAAAAAGAAGAGTTCAACCTCGATCGAATGACGACGAGTTATTATTTCGATAAGTTCGAAATAATACACTTTAAGGCCAAGGGCCTTCGCTAGAATGAAGATTTCGACCTCAATCGAATGAAGACGGGTTATTATTTTGATAAGTTCAAAATAACACCCTTTAAGGCCAAAGGCCTTCGCCAAAAGAAGAGTTGTTGATACCCAATTTTTCCCTGTATATTTTCAATATGCAAAATACTCTCAAAATAGCATGTATATGCATATATAAGTATGTCCCAAGGTTTCAATATTTTTTTCTTATTTTTAAGAATTTTTAAATCAATTTATTGCCTTATTTAAGCAAGAAAAAGCCCAATAATTATTCCCAAAATTGTCATTTTGGAAATTCACTTATCAGATTCTCATATTTATACTAAAATGTAGCTAAATTATTTTTTTCATATTTTTACAAAATTTATTTAATATTTTTAAGCTAAAATTGCATATAATTGCAATATTAGCCTATTTCAAGATTTAATTGTGTTCATAATTATAAAATTGACTCCAGTATATTTTATTTTCGTCATTATATGTTATTAATCATTTTAGTACCTTTAATTTACTCCCACAAATTAATTTACTATTTTATATAATTTTAAAAGGAAAAAATTGGCTATTTAAATAATAGCCCAATTCATTTCAATTTTAGCCGAAAATCTGACCCCAAATTGGACCCCAATTTCCAGTCCAATTTCTATTAAAACTCAACACAGGCCCCAATTACCCCTACCCAATCCAAAATCTTATTAAATCCTGGCCGTTAATCTAAAAGATCAACGACCCTCACTCGTTCTTACCATTTTTAATTCTAAACGACCCCCCAATACCCCTCATTTCCTCACTCGTCTCTATTTCTCTACCTCTGGTTCTCTCTAGAACCTTTCCCCTCTCACCTCCTCTCCGATGAGTTCCCTTCATCCTTTTCGGCCACCTTCTAACCTGAATCCATTGTGGTTTCACCACCCACCAAGCCACCTATGGCTCATCGCATTTGGTTACTAGAGCTTCATGACTCGACCACAAAGAGTTGGGTGCAGACCTCTATTGATTCAAGTTCCACGGCCATCTCCGGCCTGCTCCGGCGAGCCATGCCTGTTTCGAGCCTGGCCTCGACTCATCTTGCTTAGATCCAAGCATTTCTCATTCTTTGGGTTCCTCTGAAAGCCCTAGCTTTTGAGATTTTTCTAATCTCTTTAGATCTATTCCAGATCTATGCTTTCCCCAAAGTTTTTAAACGATTTTCTTTCGAAAAAAAAAACTATGCTTTTAAAACCATTTCTCTTTTTTCGATCTAGGGTTTTCTGAGTTATTTAGATGTTTCTCCGATTTTCTCTTTCTTTCGTGTGTTTCGTCTACTGTATTTTTTCTTTACTGTGTTCTTGTGTATTTTTTATTAAGTTTCCTCTACTGTGTTCTGATTAGTTTTCTTCTACTATGTTGTGTATTAGTTTCTTCTACTATGTTTTCTTTGAGCATTTCTTCTGTGTTTCTCATGTTACTCTTGTACCATGTTTCTCATGAGTTTCTGTTGCTGAAGGAACATGTTAAAAGTTTTAGTTCTTTTCTGAGACCTCTGAACCTGTTTCGACTTAATTACTTTCTCTCTCATCTTCGCACTCGATTGATGGTAGAAACCCTAGAATTTGGGGGGGGGTTTCCAAGTTTGGAAATGTAACGACCCGACCGATCGTTTTGAACTTTTGCACTTTGATCACCAGTTCTCGGGCATGACTTGCCCCGTGTAACGTATTATGACTAATGTAGATCATTGGTTTTTAGGAAAAATCGGAATGAATTTGAAGGAACAGTCTTAGTTGAAAGCTTTGAATTTGAAAGGTTTGACTAAGAGTTGACTTATTTGTATATGAGCTCGGATCGAAAATTTTATGATTTGGATAGCTTTATTGGGTGATTTATGACTTAGGAGCGCGATCGAAATGCATTTTGGAAGTCCGTGGAAGGATTTGGATTGAATTGGCAAAGTTAATATTTTGGCGAATTTCGGTTGATAGGTGAGATTTTGATCCGAGGGTCGGAATGGAATTCCGATAGTTGCTGTAGCTTCTTTATGTCATTTGTGATGTGTGTGCAAAATTTCGGGTCATTTGGACGTCGTTTGGTTGACTTTTTGATCGAATTCGAATTTCGGAATTTTTGGAATTCTTAGGCTTGAATCCGAGGGTGATTTGATGTTTGATATTGTTTTGAGCGTTCCGAAAGTTGGAACAAGTTTGAATTATGTTATGTGGTGTGTTGGCATGTTTGGTCGGGGTCCCATGAGTCTCCGATAAGTTTTGGAAGAGTTTTGGAAGTTTTTTGTCTTTTTTAGCATAAGCATGTAATGATCCAAAGGTCCTTTTTTAGTTCTAGAGATCGAAATTTGATTTCGAGACTTCCGGAATTTTGATAATGAATTATAGGACTGATCTGGAAAGTTTGGTCTCATTTCATCAAGTCACGATTGGGGTTTTGACACGAAACATGAGTTAATTGTTTAACGAGCGAAATGGGTATTGAACTAAGCAAATGTGCTCCAAATTGAGTTTCGACTGAAGGGCTATGTTCGTATTATTATTTGTGACATATAGGGACAAGCACCATCGAATTCCGAGTTCGTATGATGGAGTTAGAGCATTTTTAGTGAAAAGAAAAGCTGCTGCAATTTTCTGAGCAGTTTCTGCATTTTTCGCACGTGTGAATAGTGACCGCACCTGCATGAACAGTACCGTGTACAGTACCCCCGTGAACAGTATCCCATGAACAGTACCACCGTGAACAGTCGTGAACAGTACCGGACAGAATGTTAAGTTCCATTTTTACCAAATTGGAGCTCGGGGAGAGGCGATTTTCGGGAGATTTTCAGAGAAAACAATGGGGTAAGTGTTCTTAACTTAATTTTGGTTAGATTACCCGAATCTATTACTAGTTTTGGCATTTAATTGGTGATTTTAGTTGGGAAAATCTTGAAAACCCTCTTGGTTTAATTTGAAGATTTGAGGGTCGAGTTGATGTCGGATTTTAGTAAAATTGGTATGGTTGGACTCGTGGTTGGATGAGGTTTCATATTCCGTAATTTTTGTCGGGTTCCGAGATGTGGGCCCCATGGGCGAATTTTGAGTGCAATTTCAGATTTTTAATGGAAAATGTAGAATTTCATATGGAATTAATTCCTATAATTTTTATTAACTGAATCGAATTATTGTGGCTAGATTCGAGGCATTCAGAGGTCGATTTGAGAGACAAAGGAATCGCGAGCTAGAGGATTAGCCGGTTCGAGGTAAGTAATGATTGTAAATACTGTCCTGAGGGTTTGAAACCCCGGATTATATGTCGTTGTGTTACTTTAGGGTGACTTGCACGCTGGATGATGAGCGTGGGGTAGAGCACCGCTGGGGATTGTGACCTAGTCCATCCTGAACGAATATTTTAATGCGTATTTGATAGTTAATTGTTTGACATTATTATATTTCTGGGTTGTATGCCATGTTTGGGGCCTTGTGCCGACTTGTTGAGACCCTTAGGGGCATTTTTACTATCTTTCCTCACTCTATTTGTTTGAAAGCATATTCTCAGTCATGTTTTACCTGTTTACTGCTCAAATCTGGCTTTATCACTATATTCTTAAAATGTGGAAATTGTTTTGGGCTGAGTTCCCTGTTTTACTGAGATAGACCGAGGGTGTGATTGTGAGATTGATGACTGAGATAGACTGAGAGTCTGATGGTGAGATTAATGACTGAGAGAGGCCGAGGTCCTAATTGTGAGGATTATATATCTATGGATCGGGTTGCACGCCGCAGCAATGTATATATATATGTATATGGATCGGGCTGCACGCCGCAGCGATACTTATATGGATCGGGTTGCGCGCCGCAGCAATATAGCGCTTGGGCTGTAGGAGCCCCTCCGGAGTCTGCACACCCCTAGTGAGCGCAATCGACTATTTATATGGATCGGGTTGTGCGCCACATCGATGCATGGATCGGGTTGCACGCTGCAGCGGTTACTTTGATTTCAGTTATTGGAGAGATATATGGATCGGGCTGCACGCCGCATCGGTTACTATATGGTACCAATTGAGCGTGAATGCTGAGTGCGAGTACTGATTGGTAAGAGTTGAGTCACGAGTGACAGAGAGGCTAGCCTGAGGGGCGATAGATATATACATGCATATGCGTGATGTTTTTGCCTCAGAGACCTGTTTATGGACTTATTGATTTTACTCCTCTTTAAAGTGAATTTCTATCGAATATGTTGATTTATCGACTGTTTTCACTCATCTTTATATTGAGCCTCTGTCGGAAAGTTGAACAAATGTTTTAAAACAACTTTTATTTAAACTGGGGTTTATGAGATGTTCAGAAATTAGTCACTGATTTGGCATTGGTTATTTCCACTGAGATTTTTAAATTACGAAGTGTTTATGATTATTGTTTTGCCCGAGGGGCTAATTTACAAACTATGATTTGCCCGAGGGGCCGATTATGGCTTTAATCTCTATTATTATCTTAAATGGTATTGAACCCCTACCGAAACTGCTGGAAAGTATTTCAAAATGATTTTTACTAAAAGCTAGATTTTAAAAGTGAAGATTGACTCGTATTATGATTTGAAGGCCTGCTGTGTTTATTCAGCCTAATGTGAATGTGGATTCATTGTTTTCTACTGCTCAACCTTTATTTACTCTTATTACTTACTGGGTTGGAGTACTCACATTACTCCCTGCACCTCGTGTGCAGATTCAGGTATATCGGAACCCAGTAGCGGGTGTTGATAGCTCAGCCGCGGAGTCATCAGAGTTAACAAGGTGGCTGCATGACGTTCACAGCACCGCTTCCTTCCCCTCATTGTTGTTACTGTATTTAGTACATTTTTAGACTTTTGTTGTATTCAGACCTTGATAGTTGCTCATGACTAGTGACACCCCGATGTCGGGCTGGTATTTTATTTCGCATAGTTATTCCAGGATTTTATTATGAAACATTGTTTAATTTAAAGACTTAAAAATGACTCTTAATGCTTAAAGGGTTAAGGTGAGTGTTGTGCCAGCTGGCTTTGTCTTAATGAGAGGCGCCATCACGGCCGGGCCGGTTTGGGGTCGTGATAGGAAACCATTGGCTATGTGATTTGCTTGAACTAGTTATCTCAAAAGAAACCCTAACTCTTTCAGACCTATTTCGAGTCTCTGAACTGAGTTTTTAAATCCTTATTTTTCATATGATTCTGACTTTTGCTAAACTCTTCTAAGGTCTTTTACACTGGATTTTTGTATGCTACTAGATGCTACTTCTCTTCTACATTGCTAACCTATATGACGGCCATGCTCCTATAGTCTAGTATCTACTGATTTTGCAATGACACGACATCTTCTTTCAGCTTAACATTTTTGTATGCTCTTTATATGTGCTGGACTTCCCCTCTAAAAATGGCTTTCAAATCTTGATTAGTTTCCGACTTCCTTCTGTATAGGTTTGATTGATTTCTTTCCTTATTTGCTGATTTCCCTATGACTCGATTTAAGTTACTTGACTTTCCTTAACTTTTTTGACTCGGTTCATTCATGGACCATTGATCACAAAATCTTTGATCCTTGATTTACTGGATACTAATTGATTTTTCATACCTTATTTATGTAACCGTGTATTTCAAAATTCTGCCCTTAAATAACTTTTTATGTATTTACCCCTAATTGCATGCTTTGCACAAGATGTTTATTTGATTTCTTCCCTTAAATAGTTTTCCAGTTTGAATCTGAGTTCCTTAATTAAAGGAAGTTTTGTGTGATTGATTCTTAATTGATATTCAGTTCCTTAACTGTTTTCTTACCTTATTTCTGCCTGTTTTTCACACTATAAATACACGACTCTTTCATTGACACAAGGGAATCACTCAGTCATACTCTTTCTGAACTCACACTTATACACAATAGTATTCTCTCTTCTTGTCTACACTGTGGCCTGTTTACAAGACCTACTGCTTTTCTCTATTTGTTTCTTTGAAACTGGTATGTCCTGATTTAAGCTTTAGCACCACAACAATGTGTTTATTTACGCTTTTTTATCCATGTCTACTTACTGTTTTTGTATAGTTCAACACTTAAATTAGTATGCTGATTTCTTTCTGCCTGTCTCTATTATGAATCCCAAACCCCTGCCCCCTTTGTGTTTGAGCTACGATTTAAGGCATGGCAATGTGCAAATTATTGTCCATGAATTAAATTGATCCCTTGGGATCCTAGCCTCTAAATAGTGTGTTCTAACAGGCTTATGAGTGTGCTAGCATTCTCCATTGCTGGGTATGCCCACAACCTGCCCTTGCATCTTTTCACTCTCCCCATTACCCCTGAACCCCTATGTGTACTTATTTGTAACTGTTTCCCTCCCCTTTCCCCCTCTCAGAATTTTGTTCCTCTACTTGCACTATCTCTTAGTCTTTAAGTTCTGCCCCCCTCTTGTGAGCCTTGCTTTGGGACCTTGAGTTCCCTCTGAACTTGGACACTTGAGGGCTGGCCTTTTCACACTGCACTTGTCTTAATCTGGTAATATGTTTAGGTGTGAGCACTGCTCGGAGTTCATTTGAGACTCTTAGGGAACTCTAACACGCTCAAATGGGAGAAAGGCTTTGGATCATGAATCTCTTGGAGTTGGTTTACCTCATATTTCAGAAATGAAGTCTGAATCAGGCTCTCCTTGGTTGTACTTTTATTTTCTAATGTATTCTTTTACTTTATTCTGGGATGTAATAATTTTGTAACAAACATTGGGGCTGATTAGTGAAAAGGGCGGGTAATTATGTATGCAAAAAGGGTAGAAACCATGTTTATAGGAATTCTACATTCTCACATAGATACCATGTCTATAGGAATTCTGAATTCTAAATTCTCACATAAATACCACGTCTATAGGAATGCTGAATTTTGCATAGATACCACGTCTATAGGTTTTCGAATTCTGCACATTCAAATGCATATAGAAGCATGTCTATAGGGAATTCTGAATGTCCATTTTCATATAGAAATCATCATCATAGGTCTGCTACTGTCGTCTAGAAGATGCCACGCCTATAAGTCAATCTGAATTCTGCATATGCATATAGAAAATATGCCTATAGGTCTTTCTAAATCCTGTATATCCATTTTCTCATATAGAAATCATGTTCATAGGTCTTAAACAAATTTCTTCACCTAGATACCATGCTCATAGGACTTAAACATTCAATTGCACTTAGGTATCATGTCTTAAACAGAATTCAGCATCTAGATATCATGTTCATAGGTTTAAGACGAGTCTTCTGCATTTTTATACTACGTCTACAAGGTTTTAAAATTAGTAACGCCTAGAAAGCATGCCTATATGAGTTTCTAATTGAATCTGATTCGCCTCATTTAATGTTAGATATAAAACCAGTAACAATAGATACTATCAATTGCAGAGCTTATAATCAATTTGTTTAAATTCTGCCTTTCTTTTAATAATCTGAGTCTATCACTTAGTCGGTTTAACGAGTACGCATATAGGATTTCAAATAATTCATTTCAAGTTTTACTGTCTTTTGAATCATGCCTATAGGACCTTTGTCCTAACACTTAGGCAAGCCTTAGGGTGATAACTATAAACTGAATCTGTTCTATTAACTACAACCAATAGGCAGGCCTGATTCGGGCTTCTTATTTGAAATATGTAATAAATCAGTCTGCCTCAACCTCTAAGTTCTTTCACATTCAGTATTTAATCAGACCCTAAATAGTACGTGTGAGACATGCTATATTATGTGCTTCTTTGACTAAAGGAGGTATATCTGAGCCCTTTTGCCTGTTATGTGCTTTCCCCCAATTTGTTATACATGTTCTTGCATGTCGCCTTAGAATTTTGCCTTTGAAACTACAAATAAGCCGATATCCCTTCTCTTTAGGATTAGTAGTCCTAAATGCCTCTGAGACTGATAGGATTGGGGCGGGTAATAGTATGAAATGAGTAAACGAGACCATTCCGTGCTTTAATACCTTAACGGGGTGGGAATGGTAGATATGGATATGATGACCACACAATAATGCCATGCGTAACCCCTTATTGAGGAGTGATTACCGAGCATTGTGTGAGGTGATCCATATTAGTAATAAACCTAGGACCCCTTTCCTTTATTTCTTATCTCTTTTAAAGAATTTTAACCTCTTTTTTAAAAGAAAAACCAGCTTTCTTTTAGTTCTTTCCAACTTTATTTGTTTGTAAACCCTTATGTGAAAATCCCCTCTTATTTGAAGCTTTATTTGTATACGTGTTGTTTGAACCTAAGTTCACAACAATAGTCTGGCGGGGAACCACACTAGTGGATCCTGAGAGGTGCCTAACACCTTCCCCTTGGGATAATTTCAAGCCCTTATCCTATCTCTAGTTACTCAAATCAAACTCTCTTGGTGTCCTATGCACCCTAATCATTAGGTGGCGACTCTTCAAATTCAAACCCAATTCCCAAAAGGGAATGAGTTGTCCTCCCAAATGTCATAAACCCGATTTCGCTCGAGAAAAAGGGGGCGCGACAGCGTGGCGACTCTGCTGGGGATTTTTTAGGCTTTTACCATTTCAGACTATTATTGTGGATTGACATTTTCTTTATATGCCTTTATTTGTTTAATACCTTTAAGCATTCAATTCCCCTTTTCAACTACAAAACTGACTTGTCTTTTGTTTTTTTCCTTTATTTCTTTTACTGCTTTCCTTTACTGCTTTTCTTTATTCTGCTTTAAATTATGAAGAACTATTGTATTTACTGCCAACCTGCTTTAATTATTGCATACTCATGCTCAACATCATATTCCTCTCGTGCCAAACAAAATACCATAGCAACACTTATAATGAGTGGTTGTGCTCTTCCGATATTATCACCCCTAAATTCGGAAAAGGAGTATTTGTGGTAAAACTAGTCGATCAACGGTGTAGTCGACGGTTCTGTGCCTTTCCCCCATGAGTTGTCCGCTTAAGGGTACCAGTCTAAAACCCCATAGAAACCTTACTCTATTTAACTGTGCATGCATCATGGTCAAACCTAGCCAAGTCAGTTATGTTGTCCGCATAATGACTCTTTAAGATAGCCTTGTCCAAAGTCCACTAGGTTTCCCCAAAAACCCAAACGGATACTACCACGTTCTGTGCATTAATTTGGAGAACTAAATGTTTTTGTGCCAATTATTGATATTCAATAGTCGAGTCTGGTGGAGGTAAGGGCCTAACCCTTTTGTCTTGCAGAAATATGAGGCACGAAGTTCCCAGATTCGGCATAGTCACCAACATCCACCCAAAATTGCTAAGCTGGTGGGAAGATCTTCATTCCAGTGATCAGACTCTTGTCCGAAAATATCTGGGCAATCTACCTTTTCTTCTGGAGATTCAACCCAACAACAAGATCATAGAAGCCGCTACTTTATTCTGGGACCGTGAGAGGGTTGTATTCCGTTTTGGGGACATTGAAATGACACCCTTGCTAGAAGAAATAGGAGGATTAGCTGGTATACCATGGGAAACTTTGGATTTGTTAATACCGGAAAACCGCAAGGGAAGAGGTTTCCTCAAAATGATGGGTCTAAAGAAGAATCCAGACTTGACATGCTTGAAAGAGTCGTATATTCCTTTTGATTATTTGTACGAGAGGTACGGTCACAGTAAATCTTACCATACTTATCCTAACGAGCTCGCCCGCACATTATTGTTACATATTCATCGAAGGGTCTTTGTCTTCGTGTTTTGCTTCCTGGGGATGATCGTGTTTCCAATGAAGAAAGCAAGGATCCACACCAGGCTAGCTATGGTAACCAAAACTCTAATGGAGGGAATTGGCAGGCAACCATTCAGCATTGTGCCTATGATTATTGCGGAGATATACCGAGTCTTGGAGAAGTGTCAACGAGGGGCCGAACGCTTCGAGGGCTGCAATTTGCTGCTTCAGCTCTGGCTCATGGAGCATCTCCAAAGGGGTGAATACCGACAGGAAATTCAGCGAAGGGACTTGGACGATCATATAACTTTCCATCATCCGAAGCGAATGAACTATATGCCCAACATGTTCACCCATCAAGAAGATGCCAGAGGATGGGTAGAGTTATTTGATAACCTTATCAAGGACCGAGGTACAATGGATGTTTAAGTGGTTCCCTACTGAGGAGTTCATCGGCCGATCCAGGGATGCGCCGTTTCTGATATTAATCGGTCTGAGAGGAACCTACCCTTACGTCCCTCTCCGAGTTATGAGACAGGCTGGTAGGAAACAGGTTATACAAGGGTCGACAAGATGAGTCACTTCCGGGCTGACTTCCAAGCTGATGACAGTCCTTATAAGTGTCAAGCTCAACATATGTGGGATTGCAAGATCACCATGGGAAGAGATACTATCGAGCCAAACAAATACCATGCTGGTTGTACTCTACACTATTCAAGCTGGCTGGAGGATAATCATAATGGTCTGGGTCAACCTGGGTTTGGTCGAGGTCACAGAATCATAGATGAAAAGGCCGAGGCACAGGTCAAATACAATCAACTGCGCAAGAGGATTCGGGAATGTGAAAACGAGCACCGTGAGATACAAGAGGCCCACCAAAAACTAATTGAAGAGTGGAAAGACATGGCTGTCAATGCTAACAAGCGACTAGGATACTTGGAGCGGGGTTTAGTAGAGCTGGAAAGGAAATTTCTCAAAAGAATCGAGGATTGCCAGAATACTGAAGGAAACGAGGGCGGACACCTAGCCAGAACCTATCTATTGCTGGGACTTCGCGAGTTGGTGAAGCTGTTCGATGGAGCCAAAGATGCCGAGTCTGGGGAAGGTCCTTCCGGGACCAAATAGATAGGAGTTTTTCTTTTGCTTTAAGAACTGTAATAAGGCCAATGGCCATTAGTGATTTTATTTCTTGTTATTTAGCGTCAATTTGGGATTCGTCTACTTTTTATCAATAAAATAAGGCATTTAGCATTCTAAGTTCTCCAAACCAACTTGTCGCTAGGCCTACCTCGGGCACAAAGAGGTTCCCAAATAGGACACGATTTACATTCTTGCATTACGTGTTTAAATATCGCAATATTTCTTATAATCCTCACTGACTTGTTACCTTTTTGTTTTTACTTTTTGTTTATTCCCCTCCCCAAAGGTTAGTTTGTGCACTCTGGCAACATCATCTTATTCAACAAGATCCAGGGGCCCTCCACCCACTCCTCCTCTTAGTCCTATCTGAAGCAAGAACAAAGGGAAGATGGAAGATTCGAACAACGGCAGAAAGGAGAACTCAACTGAACGGGTAGAGGTCACTCATGGTACTCAGGTATCCAAAGAAAGTGCTTCCCAACTCGAGCAGAAACTATTGAAGTTCCAGGAGGAACTTGATCAAGTTCGGAATCTGGAAAATTTGTCATTTTCCCTCACCACTCCAGACGTTAATTTACCAAATGCTCAAAACCCCACACCTACGCAAAATATCCCAAAAACACAAAACTATCCCGGTCTTCACCACCACTGCAACACTTGCCACACCTCCAGCAATACTCCACTGCTCATCCCAGAACCGTTGAACTCCATAAATGACCATTCCCACGCTCATCATAACACTCCCATCTACGTGGAGACCATGCCACACTCCACTCAACCCATCTGAAGCGCACCCGAGACTGATGATAAAGACTTGCTCATCAGGAATCTGGCTGAAGAACTTAAGAAGTTGACTAGCCGAATTCAGGGCATCGAAGGAAGTTAGGGGATTAAAGGGTTGAACTACGAAGATCTTTGCATACAACCTGATGTTGAACTATCCGAGGGGTACAAACCTCTTATGTTCGAGATGTTTGATGGTATAGGGGATCAAATAGTTCATTTGAGAACATACTGTGACAAGCTGGTCAAAGTAGGAAATGACGAAAGGATCCGCATGAAATTTTTCATGAGAAGTCTGAAAGGAGACGCTCTGTCTTGTTACATTAGCCAAGATTCGAAGAAGTGGTCAAGTTGGGTAGACATGGCATCCGACTTTATGGATAGGTTTAGGTTCAACATAGAGAATGCGCCGGATGTGTTCTAAATTCAGAATCTAAAGAAGAAACCTACAGAAACGTTTTGCGAGTATGCTACTCGCTGGATGTCCGAAGTTGCTAAGGTTAGACCTGCCTTAGAAGAGGAACAGATGAACAAATTCTTTGTTCGGGCTCAGGACCCGCAGTATTATGAAAGGTTGATGATGATTGAGAGCCACAAATTTTCCGACATTATCAAGCTGGGTGAAAGGATTGGAGAGGGCATCAAAATTGGTATGGTTACAAACTTCGAGGCCCTGCAAGCCACAAACAAGGCCTTACAGTCTGGTGGTGTGTCCAAGAAAAGGGACATAAGAGATGTAATGGTGGCACAGAGAACCAAATCCCCCATCAAATATCAAACCTACCCAATACCTCCACTCACATATCAGCCTACTCCGAACTACCAAACACCCTCACCCTCCTATAAAACTCCACCACCTACTTATTAATCACTCCCACCTCCCACATATCAGCCTACTTCACCCAGGTATTCCCAACCCGCACATGTTTACCAAGCCTACAATACTCAACCATCCCGCTATCAATCACCTCCTGCACGCCAAAGCTTCCCTAGACCTCGACAAAATTTCGATCGTAGACCTTCTAAACAATACACAGCCATTGCTGAACCTATTGACCAGTTGTACGAAAGACTCAAAGCTGCTGGTTATGTCACCCCTATCCCTTCTATAACTTCTGAGAACCCTTCTCAGTGGATTAACCCAAACAAATCCTGTGCATACCATTCCGGCATGAAGGGACACACCATCGACGAATGTCATTCTCTGAAAGACAAGATCCAAGCTATGATTGACAACAAGATTATTGTGGAAAAAGAGCCCACTCCGAATGTCCGCAATAACCCTCTGCCAGACCATAAGGGTGGAGACATTCACATGATTGAAATAGAGGATGATTGGGATCCCGAGGGATCAATCGGGTTGATTGCAGAAGGTGATGACCCAAGAAGCCAATAGTTACTCTTAATCCAATCATAGTCCAGATTCAGCCGTCTGGGGACGCTGAGGTAAATATATCTGTGCCACTTGAGTTTGAAACAACGTCATCTGCAAAGACATCAATGCCGATTGAGGTCGAATTTATGTCACCGGCAAATGCACCTACACCATTCAAAGTTGCAGTTTTACCACCTAAGGGACATGCTCCGTTCGGGGTGAAGATAGCCACGCTGATCCCAGTAGCGATGTCAGCCGTGACGCCATTTCACACAAAGGCTATACCATGGGACTATACAGCTGAGGCAAGGAGGAAAGGCAAGGTTAGGTTCGAGAAAACTGTTACCGCACAAGGTATGACAAGAACTGGTAGGGTCTATACCCCCGGAACACCTAGTTGAGTCAAACAAGCAGGCCTCCAATTGGTTTCCCATCATTGAGATGGGCCCAGACGATCTTTGGAGAAAGATACATGCCAAGGAATACTCGGTCATCGACCAGCTGACGAAAACACCGGTACAGATCTCCATACTTGCTTTGATACAAAATTCTGAGGCACACAAGAATGCTCTGTTAAAGGTGCTGAGTGAGGTATATATACCAAGCAACATCACCGGAGGAGAGATGGAAAACATGGTAGGGCAGGTATTGGAAAGCCACAAGATCACTTTCCATGAAGATGAGCTGCCACCCAAAGGGTTGAGTCACAACAAGGCGTTGCACATCACCGTGCAATGCGAAGATTATTTTATCACCAGAATCCTGATTGATGGAGGGTCCAGCCTCAACATTTGTCCGTTGGTAACACTCAGGACACTTGGAAAGGGGATACATGAGATCAAGGACGGGGCCATCAACGTCAAAGCTTTCGACGGTTCCCAAAGGTCCACCATTGGAGAAATCAGCCTGTGTTTGCAAATGGGGCCTACTTGGTTCGATGTTGATTTTCAAGTGATAGACGTGCTGACATCTTACAATTTGTTGTTGGGACGACCGTGGATTCATGCCGTTGGGGCTGTAGCATCAACACTACATCAGACGGTGAAATTTAAGTGGAACCACCAAGAGGTGATCATTCACGACGACGGTAGCAATCACATATACAGTCGCCAGACCATCCCAGCAATTGGAGGCAGAAGAAAGATAGGCGCGGAGACCTATCACCACATCGAGCGAGTCAACGCCATCGACAAGTACAAATGGTGGGACAATAAAATTGAAAGCATATTGAACTGGAGCAGATACGAACCTGGCAAAGGGCTCGGCAAGAACCTCCAAGGAATCACTAAGCCCATAAAGCTCAAGAAGCATGGCACTACTTTCGGTCTGGGATATGAGTACAGCTGGGAGGAATTCAACCACTGGTATCCACCATGGCGCGGTACTTACTATCTACTGGAGCAACCAATACCACATTTGGAGCAGACTTTCCAACCGACTGATGTTATCTATGGGTCGGAAGAAGAGGAAGCACTAGCAGCTGTGACAAACTTGTTCTTAGAGGACAATGACATGGATTGTTGTGTTGTTCTCGAGGAGGAGGGGGAGGAAGGCCCTTCCATACAGGCCGTAAGCAGAGGGGCATGCCTCAATAATTGGACCATCAGGACAAACAGAGCCCGACGAGTCTCGGGGTAGCAAGGCTAAAACAAGCATCATGCACTGTTTTTATTTACTAAATGATTTTCCTTTCGCATTTTTAATTCCTGCAATAAGATCTCCAATGTTCAAAATGATTATGCAATTTATCAAAGTGTTTTTGACTTTTCTTATGAATCAACACTTATTACTATTATTTTCTCTCATTACTTTACTTATATAGCATTACTATTACCTATTTTGATGAACCAATGACTTGACGTGCAACGAGACAACACAACAAACGAACATAGATTCAGAGGAAGATGATATACCAAAAGAGATTATTAAAGAAGTCGAGAATTTCAAGAACATGCCTAAGTCCAACCTAGACGAGACTGAGATTGTTAACCTGAGAGATGCGGAAAATGTCAAAGAGACACGAATTAGCGTTCATTTGTCGCCATCGGAAAATAAAGGGTACACAGAATTTTTAAGAGAATATGAAGATATATTCGCCTGGTCGTATGATGATATTACTGGTCTGAGTACATCTATTGTGGCTCACAAACTACCAACTGATCCAACGTGTCCACCAGTAAAGCAGAAGCTCAGAAAATTCAAACCTGATATGAGTTTGAAGATCAAGGAAGAAGTCACCAAACAGGTCAAAGCCAAAGTTCTTAGGGTAGTGGAATACCCAACATGGTTAGCCAACATTGTGCCAGTACCAAAGAAGGACGGAAAGGTCAGAGTCTATGTCGACTACCGGGATCTCAAACGAGCCAGTCTGAAGGATGACTTCCCCTTGCCAAACATACACATCCTGATCGATTATTGTGCCAAGCATGAATTGCAGTCATTTGTGGATTGTTTCGCTGGGTATCATCAGATCTGGATGGACGAAGAAGATGCTGAGAAAACAACTTTCATTACGCCGTGGGGGATGTACTGCTACAAGATGATGTTGTTTGGATTAAAGAATGCTGGGGCCACCTACATGAGGGCCATGACCACCATTTTCCACGATATGATACACAAGGAGATCGAAGTATATGTAGACGATGTTATCATCAAGTCCAAGAAAGTCACTGATCACATGGAAGATTTGAGGAAGTTCTTCAATAGACTGAGAAGGTACAACCTAAAACTGAATCGCGCAAAATGTGCATTTGGGGTTCCTGCCGGAAAACTACTTGGGTTCATTGTAAGTCGCCGAGGAATAGAACTGGATCTATCAAAGGTCAAAGCTATTCAGGAATTTCCACCGCCAAAAAACAAGAAGGACGTAATGAGTTTCTTGGCGAGACTTAACTATATCAGCCGGTTCATAGCACAATCTATAGTTATCTATGAGACAATCTTTAAGATGTTGAAGAAGGATGCCGCTACCAAATGGACTGATGACTGCCAAAAGGCCTTCGACAGAATCAAGAAGTACCTATCAACACTACTAGTTTTGGTCCCTCCCGAGCCAGGTAGGCCTCTATTACTCTACCTTGCAGTATTGGATGGAGCATTCGGGTTTGTTCTGGGGAAACATGATGAAACGGGGAGGAAGGAGCAGGCCATCTATTACCTCAATAAGAAGTTCACCCCGTACGAGGCCCAGTATTCTCTGTTAGAGCGCACCTATTGTGCTTTGACTTGGGTAGCTCAGAAGTTGAGGCATTACTTCTGTGCCTATAATACATATCTCATATCAAGGATAGATCCTTTAAAGTACATCTTCCAGAAGCCCATGGCCACTGGCAGGCTAGCCAAGTGGAAAATCCTGTTAAGTGAGTTCGACATTGTTTACGTAACTCAGAAAGCGATCTAGGGATAGGCATTGGCAGATCACCTTACTGAAAATCCCGTGGATGGAGAGTATGAACCCCTGAAAACATATTTTCCCGACGAAAAGGTATTGTTCATAGGAGAGGACATTGCAGAATCCTATGATGGCTGGAGAATGTTTTTCGATGGAGCAGCAAATTTCAAAGGAGTCGGCATAGGAGCAGTCCTAATATCAGAAACCGGCCAGCATTATCCGGTGTCTGCCAAACTCAGGTTTCCTTGCACCAACAACAAGGACGAGTACGAAGCATGCATCTTAGGGATCAAGATGGCCATTGGCATGAACATACAAGAGTTGCTAGTAATGGGGGATTCAGATTTGCTTATACATCAGGTCCGAGAAGAATGGACGACCAAGAACTCCAAGATACTCCATTATCTGCATCACGTACAGGAACTGAGAAAGAGGTTCACAAAGACAGAGTTCTAGTATGTTCCCAGAGTCCAGAATGAGTTTGCCGATGCATTGGCCACCCTATCATCCATGATGCAACATCCAGACAAGAACTTCATTGATCCCATTCCGGTAAAGATCTATGATCAGCCAGCTTACTGTGCTCATGTCAAAGAAGAAGCAGATGGAAAGCCTTGGTTTCATGATATCAAGGAATATTTGGCAAAAGGAGATTACCCAGAACTTGCGAACACTACTCAGAAGAGCACACTTCGAAGGTTGTCTAACAATTTCTTTCACAGTGGAGGAATCCTGTATAGGAGGACTCCGGATTTGGGATTACTAAGGTGTGTCGACGCAAAGGAAGCATCCAGGATACTAGAGGAAATTCATGCTGGGAGTGTGGTCCACATATGAACGGCTTTATCTTAGCAAAGAAGATACTCCGAGCTGGTTACTTCTAGATGACTATGGAGACGGATTGCATCTAGTATGTCCAGAAATGCCACCGCTGCCAGATATATGCAGATATGATAAAGGTACCTCCAAATGAGCTTAATGCAACAAGCTCGCCATGGCCGTTTGCTGCCTAGGGAATGGATGTTATTGGACCAATTGAGCCTACCACTTCCGACGGACACAGGTTTAACCTAGTAGCAATCGACTATTTCACCAAATGGGTCGAAGCAACATCTGCCAGAGCAGTAACTAAGAAAGTTGTGGCAAACTTTGTCCGCAACTACATTGTTTGTCGGTTCGGGATTCCGGAGCCAATCATCACTGATAATGGTTCCAACCTCAACAGTGACCTGATGAAAGCCATGTGTGAGACCTTCAAGATCAAACACAAAAATTCTACAGCCTATAGACCTCAGATGAACAGAGTCGTCGAAACCGCCAATAAGAATATCAAGAAGATACTAAGAAAAATGATAGAGAAGCATAAGCAGTGGCACGAGAAGCTATCATTTGCTTTATTAG